>NW_012149685.1:844763-868989 GCF_000956105.1 Propithecus coquereli
AGTCCGTGTTTCAAATATGTCCATCCTTCGGGTAGTGCGCATTGCACTCCTTGTGTATACAAATACCCGTCCCCTCCTCCCTCCTCCCCCCTACTTGAAATTTTTGATTATAGGATTGGTGCCTTTCCTGCCTTGATCTGGGATCTAGCACATATTAGGCATCCCAATAAACGCATCTAGCAAATATCTGACATACATTAGGAATCTAGTAAATGTTTGCTGAGATAATTGCAGTTGTAAAAGTAAGTGATGATAGCTTAGACTATGGCAGTAGCAGTGAGGATAAAAAGAAGTGAAAGATTGGGAAGATATTTAAGAAGCAGAATGCAAAAAAGTTGGTGATAAATTAAATCTGAGGTGGAATGGGAGCCTGTATGGGGGAAGGAGGTGTCTTGAAAGATTGCCAGATTTTTAATTTGTGTAACTAGTAGCCACATTGACCACCCAGCAGTGATGCCATAGAACTGACCCAAGGCACACATCATCTGCTTCTGTGACCCACAGAGGAGTGGTGAATCAATTGCTCATGTTTCTTGTTGCCCAGTCTCTCACTCATCCTTTTGTAGTGGATCATGTGGCTATTTCTTGATCTTTATTTGTTGCTCCTACTGCATGTTTTTATTATGAACCAAGAGGAAAAAGAGAATGCTCAGGCCTGCACCTGAACCATTTGGTCGATGTCCACCAAAACTTCGAAAATTTAATTCACTTATGACTGCTTTCCTTTTCATTAGCCCCAAATCCAAGCTCTTCTAGTCATCTTTTCTATTTCTTCGCTCATTCCACAATGTGCTGAACTATTTCCCTGGCCCAACTTCTCTCTCCTTTGCTCCCTCTGAACTCTTAGATTATGACTTACACCATGATCAACATCTTCATTGAGCCTCAGCCCCTTCACTGAATACTCCTTCTTCCCCTTCTCATAGACTCAACTAAAAGTTGGTTTTCTCCTGAGGTCATTTATCTTATAGCCTCTAAAAGTGGAGCATGCTGATTTTCTCACCTCTCCAGCTGATTAACCAGCTTCTGGGTTGGCAGGTGGGATTCTCGTCTTCCTTGCTCTCTAAATACTATTACTCTTCCATCATCCTGTAACACCCCTACTCATTTCATGATCCCTTCCCTAGTAGTAACATCTTTCTACTCTTTATCATACCATTCATTTACCAATCTCTTGAATGTTCCTTTTCTTTCATTAATGACTTTGGTATCTATCTAGTTGGTGGACTAGCTCTCAATCACATCACCTTCCATTTCTGATTTATGCTCCAACTTTCACTTTTTAGAGGTAATTTCCCTAAATTTCTAAGTAACTTGATTGTAGTGCTACTTCTTGACTCCTCTCTCCTCCTCCATTCTGGAGTAACCTTTTGGGAATGCCACTTCTTCTTGCTCCGTGCTTTTCTAGCTATAATCTTGGAATGTATCTTCATCATCATCCTGTGAATTTTGCATTTGTTTTCTGTGTTATATTCACTATTTTCTGGATGCCGTATATTTTTCTTTTCAAATTTATTCCTTCGGTTTGGTGGAATATATTGTCCATTCACTTGCTGAGGACGGATTTATGGTATGTACATTTTTTGAGGCCTTCCATGTCTAAAGCTGGCTCTATTTTACCCACAAACGATTGAAAGTTTGGCTGGATACAGACCTCTAGGTTAGAAATACTTTTTCTTTATAAGTTTGAAGGCACTTTTTATTTATTATATTTTCTAGTTTCTAAGGAAACCCAGTTCTATTCTTATTCAAAATCCTGTTTCACACCTACATTTTTCTACAGTTGAAAATTTTAGAATTTTATTTTATTCTCAGTCTTAAAAATTCATGACAATCTGTTTTGGTTTGCTTTTTTATCCATCACACTAGGTGCTGATGGGCCCTTTCACTCTGGAAACACTTATCCTGAAATTCTGTTAAATTTTCTGTTATTATTTAATTTATAATTTCTGCTTCCTCATTTTATAAACATTTTCTCTTTTCTGCAATTTATATTAGCTAGATGAAGGACCTATCTCTTAGACTTATGCTATAATTCAATTATTTTCTCTTATAGAACTTCCATGTTTTTGTCTTTTAATCTATTTTCTGGGTGATTTTCTCAACTTTATCTTCTTAATCCATGTACTAAATTATCTTTTATCTAATAGCATATTTTTACTTGCAAGAGTTATGTGTTGCTTCCTGAATATTCTTTTTTACAGTATCCTATTTGTGTTTCAGATTGCATATCATTTTCCTTTCTCTCAGAAGATATTAAATGTAGACTTTTAGTGTTTTCTCCCCTGGTTGCGGTGTTATTTGTGAGTTCTATTTTCTGTTTGTTTCTTTTGATCTTCATCTTTCATGGTAGAGGTTTTCCACAAATATCTGGTGATCCCAGATTGTCCTCTAATATTGAAGAGTGAAGCTCTTAAAAGCTAATTGGAAGCTTTGCACACTTGGTATGTTTTATTGCAAGATGATCTGGCAACAAGCCAAAGAATATTCTGGAAAAATATTCTGGAGAAGAATATTCTGATCTTCTGCCTGGTGTATAGCTATGTTACCTTATATATAAAGACTTTGAATTTTCTTATTTTCAACACTAAGTCTGTTCAGTTTCTTGTCTGATACCTGGTGTCTCCAAGATTCTATGGAGGTCTGTGGTGTAAATCAATTTTCTTATCTCTTTGTAGCTACTTTACAATGTAGCTAATAAGGTATTTTGCAACGTATGTGTATGTAAACTACATCTTCTTTCCCTGTCTTCTAAATTTTTGCTGAAGTTTCTTATCTGCCTATGTCTCCTCTTCTAGTTTTTCTGTCCTTGCAAGCATATATATTTTAAAATTCCTTTTAGCTTAGTGAAGTCTTGGTTATAAGAATAGGTAAATCAGGAAGGTGGGAGATTAACTTCCGTGTTTAAAGAAAGCTTTTATTTTAATCCCACTCATCCTTTTAATCCCTTTTTAGTTGACCTATGAGCAAGTAGTTCTGCATAGTCCTGGGCACAGAACTACATCCTCCTTTTGGAAACACTCTTTTCTTTGGCTCCCCTGACATCATACTCTTCTGACATTTATCTTTCCACTTTGGTTCCTCTTTTTCAGTATTTTGAGGAGGTGTCACTTTCTCTACCCAGACACTCAGATTTACAGTGTTAGAGTTTTCCCCTAGGCCTGTTGCTCTTCTAATTGTGTGCTCTTTTTCTTTATCATCTTGTTCACCTTTCCCAATTCTCACTTATTTAACATAAGTTAAATGGAAAGTGGATGGCTATAAAAATTTTTTACATCTAACTCAGATTTATTTCCCTCATCATTTCTACTTTACGTTTTATAGACATCTCAACATAACATGTTCATAATTGAAATGATGCTCTTGAGAGGTAGGTAGCACATCATCATTGTCAAGAGCTTGGACTCTGGAGCCAACTGCCTGGCTGTGTGACCTGGGGCACATTATTTTACCTCTATCAATTTCTTCATCTGTAAAATAATAAAGTACATACAAAACACTTAAAATTGTATCTTCAGATTTTAAGAGTACACTAAATGTTGACAATTACCATTCTACTCACATCTCCTCCTGTGTTCCCAATCTCAGGGAACAGCATTATCATTCACCTACTTTCTCAAGACAGAAATCTTGGCATCATTTTTGATTCCTCCAATTCTCTCACTTTCCACATTTAACAATCACCAAGTCTTAACCACACATAACTTAAACATTTCCTGAGTCAAGCCTGTTTTTCTTCATCTCAACTGCCCATTGACCTACTTCAGTCTATTATTATCTCTTTCCTGTGTCTGTCTTTTTATTGTTCTCACTCCACAATGCAGCTGGATGAACTTTTGAAAACATAAGTATAATTATGTCACCCTCTTGCTGCAAATACTTCACTGATTCCTCTCTGTCCTCAAGGCAAAGTCCAAAATTTTTAGTATGACCTAACAAGTGTGATATGGTCCCATTGTCTGACTCTTGCCTTCCACACTCACATTCAGGCCCCTGCCCAGCCTGGCCAGGTACCATTCTTCTCATTGCTTTCTGTGCTTGTTGCACTCATAGCTTCTTTTGTATTTCTAAGATTACGTGGTCTCTCTTATACTAGGGTCTTCAGAACCACGGTTGCCTATGCCTAGAGCAAAAGGGTACATTTACCTTGCCTTTTAAAAAATTCAAATTAAATAGAGAGAATAGCTTCTTCCTTTTCACCAAGGTAAGTTATAATTCTTGGAAATATGTCACAACCATATGGTGCAATTCACTTTGATCACGTTTTAATTACTTATTCAATATCAATCATGTTTACTAAATTGAAAGCTCTATGAAGATAGAGACCATGTCTAGCCTTTTCAAGAATGTATATTTCTGGTACCTTGTTTAGTATCTGGTTCAAAGAAGATACATTAAAATATTAACTATATAAGCAAAAGAATATGGGAGCTAAAGATGATTATAATTACTTTTATTTCTACAATCTTTGCAAAATTTCAAGCCAATTGACAATCTATTACCTTGTTTTTTTTCCTTGAGAAATAGACAGTTCATATATTATCTTCCACATTTTGATGATAAATTAATTAAGGTTTAGTGAGTCTGTAATGTGCATAAGGTCACACACAGAATAATTAGTGGACCTGGGCTTGGATCCCATGCCTCCTTAACCCAAAGCCATTGATTTTTTTCCATTAGCAGACTTTGCATTACCTTGATGATGTATATAGATCAGCATATAAGAATTTACAAAGATGTGAATTTACTAGCTGCTCTCTCTCTCTCTCTTTCATTTTCTCTCTCTCTCTCTCTCTCTCTCACACACACATACATATTTGACAGTGATTTATGCTTTGAATACTTTAAAGGTACAAAACAGAATGAGGAGGTAGCTATAAAGGAAATAACATTGTTGTCTTATCCAGTGATCAGTTTTAAAGAATTTTGTGAATATCAAAAGGATGGGAATACAGTATGGTAGAATAGAGAAAGTATTTCAGAAACTGAGTAGAGCACAGTACACAACCACAAATACATTACGCGTATGATAGAAGTACATGTTGCTTTTTTCTGAAACATGGCCACTGCCCAGTATACATCAGAGATATTTAGCTTCATACCCATTGTTTGGACTTGACTTGGTAGCAATCTAATTTCCTGTGTTACCACATATCCACACACATCCAAAAGAGGAATTCTTAGATTCTCAGTTTTCAAAAGGGTTGAAAAAGGCAAGAGGAAAACAGGTATTTATCTCTTTTTTTTAAGGCCCTTCCAGTAAATTTCTTGAAATCAAAGATAGAGCATCCTTTTCTGGATTCTCATGACACTACATGGATTCCTTTCTCTTTTGAATCTAAATTGAATACCTAAAGGGAAATTTTCTTTTTCTACAACCACAGTGTGCAGTCAATAGTCTCCCTTTCAATACTCTCCCACAGAGTCAAATGTATTTCAGTGGCAGTGCTTGCTAGCATGGCCTAACCTGGATGAAGTTACAGGAAGACTCATCTTGTTACATTCTTCAAATCCTTCCCTACTGATAATTTAAACCAAAGGGAATTTCAACCACTTGAGAATTATTCCTTCAGGATTTCACTCAAACAATAAAAAAATATCTAAACACTCAATTTTCAATACCTTTGCATTCTCTAGAATTTTAGATCAATGTCCATCCCTGTTATCCTTGCCTAATATTCTATACCTGGAAAGACAAAGGGACAAAGGGAAGTGCAATCTTTTCAAGATTTCTTGTGACAAATATTCTGGCTGTCCTCATACTTGGCACAGTCTTGCATTTTTTTAAGTAACAAATGTTTCTAATTTATTCCCTGAGAAGCCTTTTTCCTCACTAAGTGTACTATACCGATATGGAAACCTGCCAAATTTGCTCCACATTGTGTTTCAAAAAGCATCTTTAAAACCATTATCTAACCTCAAGTACATCTCTGAAGTCCCCTTACCTAGGCAATGTATGTCGTGATTCCAGGACTTTAAGCGGAGCCTCTGAGGCTTGTTTGTTTGTTTGTTGACTGTTGAAATGACTGCATTTCAGAACTACTCAGATTTCGTGGGCTTGTTTTCATCTTATCACATACCTGAAAATCTACAATTGCTGTACATGATTTGATTTGTGATCAATACAAGGAACCCAGTCTGTCTTCACTAGGATCAATGGACTGTTATTGAGACAAACCTCCTTGTGGTTTTTAATGCTGATGTTATCATATCAGCTATCAAAACAAGAAAAGAAGGAATTCATAGTGCCTAGTATCAAGAGGGAGCTTATTAAATTTTTCTAAGTTCTTCTTTAGACAAGTTACTTCCTTTAAGAAGAACAATGCTTCTGTTCTCTCTCTATACAGTATGCCCAGGAATTTTCATCTGTTCTCTCTCTATACAGTATGCCCAGGAATTTTCATCTATTGACTTCAGAGAGCTTCTTTCTATAAATGACTCCTAATTTAAAACCATCATTCCTGATTTTGGCTTCTTACTGCTTAATGAACTGCCAAATTTAAATAAAACTCCACTTGTCTAAGCAGAACTTGAAAATATGCTAAGCTCCTACTCCTTACTAGGCACTGTGCTTTCCTTCTTGATTTCTTGTTTTGATTAATAGTGCTTTAAATCTCTTAATTTTGTACCTTGAGTCATCTGCTCCTTCCTTTCCTTCTATATTAAATATTTTATGTCTTTCTTTTCCTTTCTTCACCATTCAGTCAATCTAGTTCAGACCTTTGCCATCTCTGAGTAGTACCGCCAAAAGGAATACTGTACAAAAGCTCAATTTTCCTAGACATCTTTTCTATACAATCATTTAGCCAGCAAATATTAATTAATTGTCTATTATGTGCTAGGTTTGGGGTTATATGCTGGGAAATACCAATGAGTAAAAGAGCTATAGTCCCTACTTTAATAAATTACAGGGTTGTAAGTATCAATATCAAATAAAAAGTTATTTAAATAAATCCATATTTTTAAATTATAATAATATATATAATATAAAAGAAAATATTAGAGTTTTATCTTTTTTATATATTGACACATACATTTAATATATCGATTAATCTCCTAAAATGCACGTCCATTTCCCAGTTCTAAAAGCTTCACCGAGTCTACATTTTCAACAGCAGTATTTCCCAGACTACGCTCCTGGGTTATCTCTTCCTCTTAGAAATAAGCAGTGTTCATTAGCATATTAGTAACTCAGAGATGTTGCTATGGTTTGAATGTTTGTGTCCATTCTAAAATTCATGTTAAAACTTAATCCTCATATGGTGGTATTAGGAGGTGGGGCCTTTTGAGAAATGATTAAGTCATGAGGACTCCATCTTCATGAATGGATTAGTACCTTTTAAAAGGGCTAGAGGGAACTAGCTCAGTCCCTTTTTGTCATTATGTCCCCTCACCATGTGAGGACACAGTGTTCGTCCACTCCAGGGCACATAGCAACAAGACATCATCTTGGAAGGGAAGACTGGGCTCTCACCAGACACCGAACCTGCTGGCACTGTGATCATGGACTCCCAACCTCAAAACTGTGAGAAATAAATTTCTATTATTTAGAAATTAATCAGTGTGTGGTATTTTGTTATAGCAGCACAAATGAACTACAACATAGGTCTTGCAATTAAAAAAACCTCTATGCTTGTCTTCATTCAAACCAGTGTTTCCTAAATAATTTTTTTAAATTAAAAAATTTAAAATAAAAATTACTGATATATAATAGTTGCACATATTTATGGGGTACGTGGGGTACATGTGATATTTTGATACATGCATAGAATGTGTAATGATCTCTCCTTATCATATCACATAGGTGAACAACTATACTTTAGTACTTCTGTCCTCTCTCCACATATCTTCTCTTGGAATTTTTGTCTACTGACTTATTTAAATATGCAAATACAGCTGTAAGGACAGTACAAAGCAAATTTTAGCATCAGATCAAAAGTAGCCAAAGTTCAGGGAAAAGTTCTAATTTAGTAATGAATTGTTCTAGCCATTTTCATTGAAGAGTCTGGCTTCCAGGCAAGAGGGAAACCTCAGCCAAGAGCAGTAAGAAGAACCAAATTTATGATCAGTAGGATACTCTCAAAGATCTAACTTTCGTAAGGTGATAACCTAAGGTAAAAACTTTTGGAATAATATCTGAAGGTTTTTTTATATAGAGACACAATAAAAGAATGAAGCAGAAGTAGTAGGAGAGAGGCTATTTAACTGACAGAATCTCAGGTTTGGGGGGTACCTCAGTCTAATCACTCATCTGATCCTTGAAATTACTCAGATGATGTTCTGAAACCTTTACATCTCCTGAGAAATTTCTATACTGTAGTATAAAAAGATTTGTGTTCTTAATGATGAGAGAGTTATCAACACAAAGATCAATGATAAAGCATGATCTATTGAGAAGGCAGGGATGTGTATAGTACATTTAGATGTGGCTTAATCAAGTATTTTATTTAATGAAAATCCATAGATGGTTAATATTTATTTTTGTACAAAGTGCACTTTATTTGAAGCACCTTACTCCATACCTTCTTCCAAAGATTTGAGTAGGAGCTTTAGCAGGCACTAGAGCATTTTCCAGGTAGTTGTCTCATCTCAGAGATTCTTTGCCTTTTGTGATGTGACAATGTCACTATGGTGCCCTTCACAAGGTATGATGAAAGACCCATCTTTTCAGTCTGATTTAAACAACTTAAAGAAAGCATTTTGAAATGACATTTCATGCTGCTTTATGCTCATTCTTCTATCATAACTATGGATAACTTCTGATATTGCCTATGTTTATTAATATTTTAGTTAATGCTTATGATGGTTGTACTTGTGCCTTCAGGACACTTAGAACAAATGCTGCAATTTTGAGAGTGAACTAAATAAACAGGGTTTGTAGTGATAATCTTTTAATCAACTAAGTTGCTTTGGGTATAAATCTAGGCAGTTGCTTTATAATTGGAAAGATTTTAAGAGATTCATGAAACATACAAGCCTGCTCGATGTCACCCTCAGGCTGAAAGAAGAGTTAAAAGAAGAATTAATTTAAGAATCTTTCTGCAAGGAAGTTAAAGGCATGTGAGAATTTATTTGCAAATTGAACAATTGTTAAATGAAAGGTTCATGAAACCATGAAATGGCAGAATCTCAGGCTCATTTTAAAACTGAATGATTTTGTTACAATTCTGAATTTTTTTCGTAGTCTGTGATATAGGATCAAAAGTACAATTTCAAACAATTTACCACATTCTCAATATTTAAATACTTATCTTGATTTCATTTGATAAGTAATAAATACCATAAATAAAATTTGTTCATTTCTTACCGAAACAAAATTGAATTGTTACTGAATTATATTATTTAGAAGATGGTGAAAGGTAACAAAATTCGAGGGAATTAAATTTTGCAAGGAGTATTGGAAGAGGCTTAAAGGAGGCAGGTAAGCTTGCAGAATGAAAAGAGCATGCTCAAAGAACGGGGTCCTGCTGGTGGACAAAATATAGTTCACTAAACTCACATTGCTACCAGACTAAGCATTTCTAAAATGCAAATCTGACTGTACATAAAATGCTTCACTGGCTTTATGCTATCTTCACTATCAATCCCACACTGCTGAGCTGGCACACAAGCCTCTGCCAGGACTCTCCTCTCCTCTAGGACCCACACAAGCACCTTATCTTCCATGCCTGCGTGCCTTTGTAGTTTCCGTTTCTTCTTCTGTATATCTTGCCTGCTCACCTTTCCTGAATTACTTTCCTTTATCATCTTAAACTAAACTCAAGGATGAGCTTCATAGAAAATTTTCACTCTATCCCTGTTATTGTTTGAATGGTGTCCCCCGGGCTTCGTGTGCTACATCCTAACCCTCAGTACCTTAGAATGGGACCTTATTTGAAAATAGAGCAGTTGCAGCTGTAGTTAGTTAAGATGAGTTCACTCTGCAGTATACTGCAATATAACTGGTGTCCTTATAAAAAGAAGGCCTAGGAAAAGATAGATGTGCATAGAAGGAAGATCATGTGAAGAGACACAGGGAGAAGACTACCCTCTACAAGCCAAGGAGAGAGTCCTGTAACAACAGATCCTTCCCTGTCAGCCCTCAAAAGGAACCGGCAGTGATCACACCTTGATTTGGGGCTTTTAGCCTCCAGAACTATGAGACAACACATTTCTGTTGTTTAAGCCACCCAGTCTGTGGTATTTTGTTATGGCAGCCCTAGAAAACTCATACAACCCCCTGTCTTTGGCTTCCGAGCAAAGGTTAGGTGGCTCTTCTCTGACATCTATAGAACTTAGGGCCTAACTCTGCCACAGATTTATTACAGTTGTTTCCTTATCAATCTCTTGAGGTAGCATTAGCTCTTCATTAGACTGACTTTTATTTGTAAAAAAAAAAAAAGACTCAGTCTTTTATTTGTACCCCTAATACATAACAGAGATTACATGGCAGACACACAATATGTTCTCAATGAAATTCTCTTTTGTACACATTAATGTATAAACAAGTGAAGCAAAGATGAAAATTTTGTTTGACCTTAACCTCACCAATCCATTGAAGAGGATTTAAAACTATAATTTCAGATGCAGGTAAAAAATGCCCAATAACGGTATAAAACTAGATATTCTGGAGAACATACATGACACCACTGAGAGAATAAAGCCAATAGGGTGCCCCCCACACTTTTTCAGGAAAAGGAAAAAAAAAATGACTCCTAGTATTTTTAAGCAACACACATAGTGACTATAATAAACTATTTGAACCTAAAAATTTGATCCAAAGAGTTAGATAAAGATTTCAGAAGGGTCTTGAAAAAGTGATATGATGACTTCATATGGAAATGATGGGTGTTTCTCATTCAGGAGAAGTAGTTCTAATGGAAAAGAAAGAACACTCTGTGTTAATATGGATATCCTAAAGTCATCATGGAAGTTAATTCAAGAACTGTTGAGACAGGATAAAGATAGAAATTATATTACCTTAAAAGTACACTATTAACCACTAGATCATGTGAAATATATCTGGGTGATGCTTTACTAATGAACATTATTACATTGGCACAGAGACAAGAAATAGGAGTAATGAAAGAACTATTTAGACATTTTGGTCACATAATTCAGCTTCATCAGAATTTCACTATTTAAAATTCTACTTTTTTTAAAATATAAAGTAATACATGTTAATTATTAAGAATTTGGAAAATACAGGAAAGTATAAATAAGAGAAAAAAATTTACGATACTCTTGTCATCTGGAAATAAAGCACTGTTACCATAGTGATGTATGTCCTATCATTCAGACTCTAAGGTTGCACTCCAAATACACACACACACACCCCAACACACACATACCAATACACATACATATCATTAAGATCAAATGTATTGTTTTGTGTCATGCTTTTTAATTTAGCATTATTCTGTGAACATTTTCTCATATCATTAAATATTCCTTGAAAAATACTTTTTGAAGACTATGAAATATTCTGCTGTGAATATGTCTACTAATTTATTTGGCCAGGCTTCTTCCCATACTAGGAATTTATATATGTTTACCATTTTTGCAAATTATAATTAATGCTTTGATAAACAACCTCAAATATAAATTCTTGTGCATTTACTAGGTAAAAAGGATTTCAACACTTTTATTCTTCTTGGTAAATACTGCAAAACTACTCAATTATTTTTACAATTGATATTCCCTGGAGTATTGTATGTGAATGTTCATTTTCTTGCATCATTGTCAGCAGATGTTATCAGTTTATTTTCAATTTTTGTTAGTTTGGTGGAGCCAAGTGTAATTTAAGCTGTTTTTTTTATTTTATTTTATGTGAATTTGAAAGCAGTCACTGTTTATTAACTGACCAGATTACAAAACTAATCATGATAGATACATTAGTTCATTCTTCTAATAAGCCTGTTGATCTGGTCTTCCCTGTTACCAGCATTTCCACCTTCTACAAAATGGGTTGTCTTTTTCTTCATTACACTTGAAGGGCCACAGGAAGTTATTTGCTTCTTTGAAGCGTTTTCCAACAGCATAAATCTCATGAATCAGATCCTCCATGCAGATGATGTCATATTTTCCAAGAGATCGAGCAAAGTGTTATCTATCAATGCAATTCCTTCTTTTTGATTTTGCCATAACCACGCTTGTAGGTTAGTTCATTTCCTGACTTTATGTTTGGGTACCCCCATGCAATATATGGTTCTACAGTCCTCAGCATGTTAGTTGGAGCCTTGTTGAGCTTAACAAAGGATCCATTGAAGATCTGGTGAAGGCAAAGAAGCCGCAACACCTTTCAGACCTTTGGGCTCACACCACTGATACCTCTGATCCTGATGACAAACACCAATTAGGGTAGGCACAGGTACATAGAAGTTGCCAGCTTTTCTTGCCACCCTAGCCATTCGGATCTCAGTTCTGTACATACGCCTATATTCCTATAATGCTTAGCTTTTTCATAGATAAGCTTCCTCCTTGCCTTTCGAAGCATCTTTTGGGCAAACTTCTTTCTCAGGCGCTTGATCTTCATTCAGCTGTGCGAAATTCCTTTGCTTTTTCTTAAGGATTTCTGGCACAGCAGGAACTTTCCTTTTCTTCTCTTCGATACCCTCCATGATTCCAGCCCAAAAAAAGCTAAGCTGCTTTATATCTCTTTATTTATTCTGCCTTTGATTATGTTTATAAAAATCAGTTTATTGATTAAGTCAATGGAGTACAAATAAGAAACACTTTATTTTCACCAATCACTGCCTTTAAACATCATTTCTGGGAATTCCCTTCTCACCTCCTGAACAAGATCATCTGACAATCCCATAGCTTCCTATTTTAGTTACTGGAACAGTCTTCATTTTGATAAGTAGGACAATCCTCAGGTATAGTTCCAGCACAGTGTTTGAATAATCCAGACATTTTTGGAAGTTTACTATTGGCCATGGCTTCTGAGCAGGTGGATCCATTATAAGAGAACCATGTAAATGATCAAATAAAGGGTGCATTTTTATATATGGAAGACAAATAGAGTTTATAGCATTTTACCATGTTATCTCTCATTTGGTGTGTGTTTTCAGGTAAGTGTATTTACAATAACATGAATAAATGGGGAGAAAAATATTACTAAGGTTTTGTTTTTCATTGTCCCTAATGCACCCTTTCAAATGGAAATGTTTCTGTTGAGTGAGCTTGGCATTTTGCACTAAGACTTAGATCAAGAATATTTAGGTTTCTCACTGACACAGAATGCCACAGACCAAATAATTCTTTTAGTAATATAAATTTGATTGTTTTACTTTTTTTCATGAATCCAGTTAGAACTCAATCCATCTCTGGCAATTATACTGAGATTAACATATGAATGCAGTCAGGGCAAATCTTCTTTCTATTTCACATTTTCTAGACATATGGAGAACAAAAGAAGGTACAGAAATGAACATTAAAGGAGATAAAATACACCTGGTTTCTCATTAAGTAGCAACAACTATTTTCCTAGACTGGCTCTGAACCAAAAGCCAAATCTAATCTGAGCAGACAAGTAACATAATTTCATCATTCTCCTGGGCCATCTAGTTGGTTTTTAAGGACAGTAGAAAAAAAATCATTAAATGAGTTTATATGCACTGTGCTTGTGTGTGTATAAATGCATGTGTTGAGAGCACGCTGTATTGAAACAGGGGGAAAGATGGACACTTTGGAATAAGTGATTATGCTAGATAATTCAGTCTTCTCTTTATCTTCTTAGATTAGGTATTTCATTTATATTTTAAAAATATATTTTCCCCAACCATAGTAAAGGGAATATATTTAGTATAATAAAAATTTTTCTGCTTGTCTCAGAGTTATCATGAGTATTGGTGGGCTGTTTTGTAAAGATTATAATAGATTTAATTGGGTAGGGCATAGTAATTGAAGGGTATTTTATAATTTTTAAGAAATTTTCTGCTTTTAAAAAGAAGTATAGTAAATAGATGCAATCATACAATCTCAATATCAGAGTAACAGAGAAAAGACTTTTTCTTGTTAAAAGTTTGTATTTCAGGTAAGTCTCACAAAATTATTTGCCTCAATGAATTTCTCCCTCTCTACAGACTCTTATTCATTACTATTTTAATTTTCCTTTAAACTTACAACAATGTTTAACACATACTTTTGCTATTTTCTTCCCCAAATCTGACCTCCTTAAGGCACTTCCAACTTTCAGTGAATGAGTTGCCATTCCTCCATCTCCTGCACTAAAACTTTGGAAGCATAATTTACTGTATATTTTGTATCATTTTTTCACTTTCAATATCACAAATAAGTCAGATTTTTAAATGTGGCTCCTTCTCATTGTAACATTGCTGGAATGTTTGATCATGTTGCCTTTTTCCTCTTGCTTTGACTTCTTAAATAGCTTTCTAATTGGCTTCCTCATCGCCTACCATAGAAATGCTGTCAACTTCTTCCCACCTAACACACATCCACAATGCCTTTGCATTCTTCCACGCTTTTGCAAATGATTTTCTATGCCAGGAATGATCTTCATTCTTTTCTTAACTTGGAGAAATCTTAATCATCCATCTTTAGGACATTCCAAATGTCACTCCCTCTGCAAATCTTTTGCAACTTCCTCAGGACGTAAGTTATTCTATTCTTGTGCTCTGAGAGCACTTTCTAACATCTATTATGGTAACTCTCAGACTCTATCTGAGGATTTATACTGACCCTAATCTGCTCATTCCTGACCAAGACAGACAATTCCATAATTCTGTACTTTGAAAGTATCCATCCCTAGCCAGCTGATGATTTGGATTTCTTTTTAAGTTTCTTCAGAAAGAAATGTTCAAGCATGTTTATGCTTTATTATATATTACATATGAGTGACTTCTAAATAATGAATCATCTTTCTCATGAAACGTCTTCTATAGCAACGTCTATGTTCTAAATAACATCCTGGTAGGTTATAATAAATATGACCAGACACCAACTCTGTTTTCTTTAACAATAGAATATCTTACTATTGTTACTAAATCTATGGCTAAGAAATATTTTTCTGCCTTGAGTACAAAAAAGTATATAAAAATTAAAAAAATTACTTGTCATTTATACATTACAATTATGCTCTGTAAATAGTAAGGGCATGTTTCATAAAGTTAAAGGCACTAATACAATTACGTTTTTAGTCAAAAAGATTCAAAATAATGAAGGTCTATGGAATGTCTCTATAGCTAATAGTCACCTTATTTTTCTACTTTAATCTGAGAATGGTTGAGCATACTAATGCAGAATTTGGTAAGCATTGTTAAATAAGCAAGTCTCATATCCCTAATTATTCAGAGCTGGTTGCTGAGATATCTCATAATATATACACACATGACCCTCCCCCACACACGCACATAAATATTTTCTAATGACTATCTAATCTTAAGATATTAAACACATCCAAAATAAAATATATGAGCATATAAAATTATTTTACTCATAAAAATATTTTGCACTAAAATTACTATTGGTTTCAAAATCTTTTCACTAAAAATATACTCTGTTACTTAGCTATGATTTGTATAAAACAGCTTATGTATACTTATAAGTATATATTAAGACACCAGAAAACCTGCATTCTAATCCTGATTCTAATGCAAACAAGTAAGTGTCCTAAACGATAGATAAAATAATAATTTTTGACTGGAATTGTTCATATTTTTTCCAAAAGTAATACTTATGATTCTAATTATTTCATATACCTGGCTCTGCTTTATTCCATTTAGAATCTGTAAGGATTTTAGGATGTTTTCCTTCTGAGTTTTTGTGTTACATAACTAGCATAAACACACACATATAGTTCTTATATTTTTTAAATCTTAGAACCACTTTCTGACTAATTTGTATTGGCTTAAACAAGATGAAAGTGCATCTTGAAATGTGCTGAGGGTTCTAAGTTGGGGGGAAGGATCTGATCAGATTTGCATTTGCATCTTGCTGCTCTGTGGAGAAGAGTTTGAAGAAGGTTGGGAAATCAGTCAGGAGGCTCCTGAATTAGCTGCAGTTGGAAAGGAGGTAGAGAAGAAAGGAGTGCACATAGTAAAAAATTAAGTAAATAAATAAATAACCAAATTACGGTTACAGTCAGTAGGACTTGGTGATTGGCTGGTCTTGGTTGGTAAATCTTTTCTAGCTCATTCCTATACTGATTACCTTTGGAGGCTAGTAGAATTGGGTTACTATTTCTTCCATCTCCTCCTCATGCCTGTCTCTGTTCTCTATTTCTGTGGCTAATCATTGTTAAACGTCTGCTTCTACCACTAGTTCTCATCTACACTGCATTTTGGAGGTTTCTACCTTTCCTGCTAGTCTCTAGCATCTTTTTGTGGTTCATGATTCTTTTCTTCTCTTTTGGTTTCCCATTTTTTTCCTGCTCTTACTCACTCCATCACCTCTTAGGTTACATGTCACCTCCTCTGTGAAGTTTTCCTGGATTACAGAGTTGACAGATACAGCAAACAAACAAACAAAAAAGCAAAAACAATCAAATAACGAAAAACCCAGGATTCCCAATTAAATTTAAATTTCAGATAAACAATGGATAGTATAAGTAAACCCCATTCAATATTTGGGACTGTAGTCCCCAACCCCTGGGCCGAGGACCAGGCCACAGAGCTCCCCTCTACACTACCATCCGTGGAAGTTGAATGAAAGAAGCTTCATCTGTATTTATAGCCTTATAGCTGCTGCTTTCCTCCCCATCGCTCACATCATTGCCTGAGCACCCTCCCCCTTCCCACCCACACCCCCACCCTGAGTCCATAGAGTCTGTGGAAAAATTATCTTCCATGAAACCGGTCTCTGGTGCCAAAAAGGTTGGGAACTACTGATTTGGGACACATCTATACTAAAAATTTTTCTGTTTTTTTTTTTTTTGAAATTCAAATGTAACTGGTCATTCTATATTTAATCTGGAAGGACTAGATTGGGAGCTCCTGCTAAATACTCCTACACATTTCAGAGAACTCAGCACTTTCCAGTTCATGTAGTATAATTGTTGAAATGACTCCCTTCTCCACTAACCTATAGAATAGCATCTACATCTATCTGCCTTTCATCACTGTAGCTCCTCCAGTGTCTAGTGCAATGTCTGGCATATAATGGATACTTAATAAATATTTCTTGTATAAATTTATGAATGAACACTTCTACTAGTCTGCTCTGTTTGGGGTGTTGGCAATTGTCATGGACTGAGTTAAATCCCCCTGCCCTCACAACTTCATATGTTAAAGACCTAACTCCCAATGTGACTGTATTTGGAGACAGGGGCTTTATAGAGGTAGGTAAGGTTAAATGAGGTCATAAAAGTGGAGCCCCAATCCAAAATGACTGCTGTCCTAATAAGTAGAAGGGACACCAGGGATGTGTGTGTACAGAGAAAAGGCCATGTGAGGAGACAGTGAGAAGGGAGCCATCTGTAAGCCATGGAGAGAAGCCTCAGAAGAAGGCAACCTGATGGCACCTTGATCTTAGACTTTCAGCCCTTAAAACTATGAGAAAATAACTTTCTGTTGTTTAAGCCACCCAGTCTGTGGTTTGTTGTGGCAGCCCTAGCAGACTCATCCAGCCATCTTTGTTCTGTACAGCTATCATAAATGTACTCCTTTCCTTCTACTTAGAAAACTGACCAATCATACAGAAAAGCCTCTAACCTCTCATCCTTTGTTAATTTTCTCCATTTGGTTGTTCTCTACATTAGAGCCCCTTTTCTGATGCTGCTCATATCCGTGAACACTGGGTAGTTATAAAACCAGATTCTGACTAATGGATGACAAGAGCATTTTTTTTTAACTATAAACTTGTCAAGTGAATTCAGTTTGCCTGATGATAATTCTTTGTATAATAGCATAAACCAGCAGCCAGTTTCTTCTCTGGGGATTGATATCTTGAAAATTCAGATTTATAGTTACCATTGTACACAAATTAAACTTGTTTTTGGCAAAATATGACTTTATATCTTTAATCACTAGCTTCTCATTAAATTAAATGAGATGTAAATTACCTAGCACAATTAACCAGTAAATTGTCCAGTTAACCAGTAAATAGCCTACTTCTCCTTTGATAATAAAAATGTAAATACCATTCGAAACAGTGGAAAAAAAGGAACACAAAGGCTTACAGTCAAATCAATTAACTTTCTCAAAGTGTACTCCCAATCTTATTACAATCTTGTGCTCTTTGATGTTGTATCCATTCTGAGACTGTACAGTTTAAATCATTCTGTAGCTCTTAAGCAGGTTTGGCAGTAGAAAGATGGCCTCAAGCCGTTCTGATCCTTGGTGGATGGGAAGCATTTCTTCTTCTATACTCCTGGGCTTACAGCGGACCTGCTGAAAGCCCCATGGCTGTCCCCTTCTATGACTAATACCTTTAATTATTGTGCTTACCTTCCTTATCTTGGCCTGCCTTCAGCTAGCCCCCCAAGAAAACCAGGAAAAACTGTATGATTTATATTATATTTACTAGCTAGTGCCTGTCCCTCTATCTTTCCTTTTCCAAGTCAGAGAAGAATGAATATATGAAAAAAAGCAACTTGATTTTCTTTCACCATGTCCCTATACATAAACTCAACCTAATCTTAACAGTATTTATTCCTGTCAGCATCATTTCACCTCTGGTTACCATAGTGACCAGCTACCACTATCTTGCTTTTAGACAAGCCTTTCAAATCCTTTTTATTGTTCAGTACAGGAATTTTACATTATACCTAGTAACCTAAAAGCTGCTATTTTTGACATAATGATAGTCTGATTTTCCTCTCTAAGGGATTTCTCACTTGGCCATCTTTTTCTACGTCCTGTTTGTTTCCAAGCTATTAAGAGTCCCTCAAAAACTTGCTCCTGCCTATCTACTTTTTTTCTGAGTCTCCAGGGTCCATTTAAGTTTTTTTTTTTCTCCAGCTGCCAAGACTCAAATTTGTAATTCCTGATAGTTTCTTAAGTGAAGCAGTTTAGCTCTTTCTGTGTCTTATTTCTCTCACATAAGCTACCCCTGGGGTTGGGGGCGCCTTGCCTTTACAACTAACAGATCCACTAGTGTGTTGTTTTTGAATAAAAATAGCCTTTCTTTTTCCCTCTCTCAAAGGGGTATTATTCAATTTCCCTAAGAAACTGGTTCAAACAGCAGCCCACTGATAAACTAACACTGTGTATAATAAGAAAAACACATAAAGGCATTTTTTTTTAAGGGTAGGCTTTTTGTTTTGAAGAGTTTGATTTCGTTTCGATTTTGTAAGATACTTGATAAACTGGCAATAGAAAAACACAGAAAGAAGTAATATCTTGCAGAAAAATACTGAAAAAATATACCTGTGTCCTTTTCAGAGGTCTTATAAAATACTCAATTGCAGATCAGTACCCGCTCTGGTACAGTTAAAGCAGAATGGTGAGTGGCCTAAGAAAGGATAAGATCAGGGTTCAAATACTGGCTCCACCAATTACTAGCTCTGTCTTTCTAGTTACCTTCCCAATAAAATAGCAATATTCCCTTCTAAATAGGACTGACCAAAGTAATTAATGTAACATTTCTTATTAGAACTCAGTATATTTTTCTTTTCCTGTGGTCTCAGTAAGACATAGCTGGCCCTCCTTAAGAGATTCAGCCCCTTATTTGGCACTCAAAATGGTTCTCAGTAAACCCAGATAAATATATGTCACCCTCTGGAATAAAATTAAGGCAGTTTCTGCCAAAAAAAAATCAGATTTGCTGTTGGATAAGTGCAATAGAGTCCACAATCAAACTCCCTAGGGTAAAGTTGTGAAATAAATGTAGACGAAAACCCATACTTCCCCTTCCCTCATGTCTGAAAAAAGCAACAGAGCAAATTCCAGGCTTAATATTTATTAAAAGACTCTTAGCTTCTTAGTCTTTAATCTAAAACTCCAGTATGAGACTGTGGTGAGTTCCAGGATGTGGGGGCTAATCAAAGAAATGACATGACCACCAGATGGCAGTATTGCACAACGAGCTTTATTAGGGGTCACTTGGACAGGTTTGTAAGAGTTATGGGAAGAGTCTCACACTGGGAGACCTTCCAAACACTGTGTCAGGGACCGCCACACAGACGGGGACTAGGGCAAGGGAACTCTGGGAAAGAGGGAAATTGGACAGGAGGCTTATATGTCTAGTTGATGTTGCTCAGCAGCCAAGTGGGGAGTCTCTGGGTCAGAAAGCGACAAGGGGTAGCAGCCCTTTGAGGTCTTTTGCAGCCTTAGAGCATGTTCTGTCTATGGTTAGCAGATGGTAGGTGAAGTTTTGTGGCGCATACAAAGCAGCAAGACTCTAAGTAGCTAAAACTATGACTATTTGAGCAACATGTAAATCAATTAGATGCGTAAGAATTTGAGTTTGGCACCGGCAGGCTTTGAGCTAGCTGTGAAGAAATAAACAACATGAAGACCAATACAAAAAGGTCACCTTCAACTCCTTTATATAAAAAGGACTCCTACTTTCACAACCTTTAAATTAATTCCAAGACTGATAATATGAAAGGCAATGTCAAGATGATGATGGTGATAATAATAATCGTGATGGCTACGCTAATTAGCTGAGGCCTACTGTGGATCTTACATCAAGGACGCAGAGCAGGCAGCTTTGTCCCCTTCGTACAAATATGGCAACGAAGTCCCAAAGCCGTGAATGAATCCACATTCAAATAGGTGATGGTTTTACTTTAAAATCTGTATTTATCCACTACACACACAAGAATGGACAATCACATTAAAGTTAATGAAAATTTTCCATAACTTTCCAGATAGAAATTTTTATGTCTCAGATGTTTTGTCCCTCTGAAAGAGAATCATTATTTAACTTATTCACAAACACTGATGAAATATTTTTGAAAACTGCCTTTTGCTGATCTAAAATATCTCATTGTCATTGAAATGCTATTGGATTGTGTTAAAATATGAAGAAAACATTAAGTAATTTTTATTTGTGTAAAACACTAAAAAATAGAAAAGTAGTAATTACAAATGAAGTTCCTTGGTTTCTCTTTAAGAGGTGAAGATACAGCAAAGTGACTTAGCAATGTTGAAATATTAAACATCCTAGACCATGTTACTGAATAAATCAATAATTTTCTATTCTTAGTATATCAGTAAGAAAAAGTAATCGAGTCTCATTGGAATTTACAAAGCAAGTTGTATAACACTTCTGCAGCGTTTAATCTCACAAATTTCAAATGCCATTTTTGGAAGGAGAAAATTATGAAGTAATTAATTTCAACATGTTATGGTGAGACTCGCAGAAAAGCATCAAAATCATTATTTAAAAAATAATAGAACAATGTAATATTACTAAATATATACATCTTCCCCAATGGCATAATTTTGAACATTTTTACCAGCCAAAGTGTGCCAGTTTTACAATCGCACTTCTATTGCTTTCATTGAATTTTTAAAAATTATTGAATTAAAAATGAACCCATGAGTCCACAGTGATGAGGGGTGAGGTAGGGAGAGAGAGACAGAGACAGAGAGAGACAGAGACAATGATAGAGAGATTGAAAAGGAAGCTTCTTGAAAGAATGCTAATACAATGTAGAAAAATGAATAGACTATGTTCATTTTGCAATCTTTAATGGAATTCAGACAAGAATCGTCAATGGATGCTGTAACTATTGGGTACAAAAGTTGTTGGGAGTCAGGATATTCACGTATTTTCAAAACCCACACATTATTTACTTATCTATTATAGTTATTTACTAATTACATAGAAGGAAATGTACAGTGGAGGAATTTAGCACCAACTCAATTAAGTGGTCAAATTTAGTATCACCAATTGTAGTACAAATTGATATTGTGTGTCTTCTGATGTGATATAAGAATCATACAGCACGAACCATCTAGTAGTTTTGCCCAAATGGATAATCTAAATATAATAATGAGGAAATGATTAACAAATCCAGTATATGGACCTTTTAAAAGATGATTGGCCAAGAGTTTTTTAAAAAGTCAATGTTATGAAAAAAATATATACTGAAGAAATTCAGAGACATTATTATAGATTAAGAGAAGAGAGGGACAAAATGACCAGATGCATATACGCTGACTGGATTAGAAACAAAACAGTCATAAAACTCATTTGGGAGACATTTGGGGAAATTTAAATGTGGATTACATAGTGAATTATGTTAAGTAATTATTATAAATTTTCTTAGGCCTGTCGTGGTTATAAAAGACACTGTACTTAATTTAGAAGAGGTAAAGTGAAACATTTAAAGACAAAGTGTCATAATGTCTGCAATTTAGATTAAGATAATGTGACTAAATGTTGACAATTGTTGAATCTAGGTAAAGAATATATGACTACTCCTTTTTCTATTTTTAATACTTTTTTATAGGTCTGAAAATTCTGAAAATCTAGAAAATATTTTATTATTCTCATGATACTTCTTTGTATATTGTCATTGAACAAGTATGCTATTTATCCACACAACTTTAAAAATTATTTTTCAGTCATTTTGTCTATAGTGCACTAAAACTGGAGTAAAAAAATGTCTCCAGCATAAAATCAAATTATCAATATGAATAGGAAATAAAGGAATAGGAAGTGAAGAGTCCGAAACTGTTATTCGGAAATTTTACTTGAACAGTAATTCTACCCTTGAAAATCTACCTAGAATTAAATGTGTACAAAGTCAGGCATGATTGCTTATAAAGGCAAAGAAAACTTAGAAGAGCTCAAAATGTAGACAGGGAGGGTTGGTTAAATAAATACAGAATGCACTTATAATGAAATATTATGCAACTATTAAAATGATGTTGTAGATGAATACTTTGGCTCATGTTGCTCTCTTTCATTCAGAAATAATATTCATGTAAAATCCACACACTGCATTAGTATTTGTAATTTAAAATCGATTATATTTAATGATAAAATCTTTATCATATATTGCTAAAAGCAAAAAAAATCTCAAAAATTTCATATTGAGAATTATTCTTTCTCATAGGTGAGTGTGTGTATGTGTGCTCAGATAGAGGTATTGAATTTTTTTTTTTTTTTTGAGACAGGGTCTCACTATGTCACTCAAGCTGGAATTCAGTAGTGTGATCATAGTTCACTAGAGCCTTGAATTTCTGGGCTCAAGCAATCCTCCTGCCTCAGCCTCCCACGTAGCTGGGACTATGGGCACATGCCACCACACCTGGCTGATTTTTTTTATTATTTTTTGTGGAGATGGGGTCTTGCTATGTTTCCCAGACTAAACTCTTGGCTTCAAGCAATCCTCCCACCTTGGACTCCCAAAGTGCTAGGATTATAGGCAGGAACCTCTGCACCCAGAGGTAACTGAAGTTTAATAGGGGTTATCCCTGATGGCTTACGGATGCTTTAAATTTTTTTTATTTTGACTATATGTATTTTCTAACTTTTTAACAATGACCATTTTGCTTAATAAGATTAAAAATTAATATAAAACAAAAAAAGTTAAACAGGAGCTTGAATTCTTGATAAATACATGTGACACTCCCAACTTCAATCCCCTGCCATTTGTGCCACTTTTATGTGCCGCTCCAACTTCTGCAATGTTTCTTATTACAAATAAGAGCACCATCTCATCAACTCAAACTTATATTTATGATCACCTAAAAACTGCTGTAGGGTGAGTTAGGGGACACTAACCCCCGCTAAGTTGCTTGATGGTAGATAAGTACAATTAACCATAGCCAGAAAGCATGATAGACTGATTTCTGAGATGGAACACTTCTCATACAGATGCATAAATCTGATACAGTAAAGCCAAATGCCTTTGGAAAAAAAATGACATTTTTAGCAAAGGCACTGTTTCTCTGCATAAAAACAGGTGCAGTATGGAGAAACAAGTGCAAGAGATTTTTAGAGCTAGCAAAGAAGGGTTTGATAGTTTAAAGAAGAGCAATGTTGGGCATGACATAAAATATCATAATTCAGGGGAAACCTGAAATCATAGCAGAGGAGGCTCCAATTTACAACAAAAATTTTTACCATTCTTCAGAAATTGAATGTCCCTTGTAGCTAATATAGATGAATCGGGTACTCAGTTAATGCAAATAAGAAAACGTGAGTTGAAAATAACAAATAATTAAATCATGTTATTATCCTTGTGTCTTGGACAACTTAAATAAAATTACTTCATTGACTTAATTTTACACTCTCTTCTTTGTCCCTCAGTGAATAATGTGCCATTTCATAGAATCTGAAGAAAGTCATGTTCACAGAGAAGTGGAACAAGGACCAATTATAAGCT
>NW_012149685.1:869389-879524 GCF_000956105.1 Propithecus coquereli
ATTTCTTTCTATTTTTTAGTAGAGACGGGGTCTCGCTCTTGCTCAGGCTGGTCTTGAACTTCTGACCTTGAGCGATCCACCAGCCTCGGCCTCCCAGAGTGCTAGGATTACAGGCATGAGCCACTGCGCCCAGCCTGTAACGTCTTAAATAGATAAGAAAATACATGCTTCGTGTACTTTTTTCTCATTGCCTTCTCTACAGAAACCCATCTAGATCTCTTCCTACATTGAAATCTCCCCCAGGAATTAGATATCCCTTTCTCATTTGGCTAATGCAGGGCCTCTGAATCAATTCCTGAATCATTAATTCCCACTTTCTCAAAAATGAATGGAATCCCTGTTCACCATAAACATGCTTTATATCTAACATGTTAAAGTGATTTACTCTATGTATTTTGGCAAACATCATTCTTCAAAGGGCCATGTTGGTTATAGCCTACCATGTGTATTCACATTTAATTTTTAGTTCAAAGAAACTATTTTTGTTCATTAAAAGGAGATAGAGCCAACTCTTCATTTTGTCAAAATTTAGAGTGAAAATATTGCAAGCATATATTGAGGCCAGTTGAGCATTGCAGAATTCTCTCTATTTTCTTCAATAGGGGTTCCATTATTACATTTACTTAAATCTAATTTCTCTCTAGATATTTGTCCCTGTCTGTCAATATGAAATAATCTTTTTCTCATTTGCTCACAACAGAAAATTGACATATAGGCCTTAAAATAATTGCTGTTTTACAGTTCCTGAATTTGGGCAAGATATTTAGATCCTTTATTTCTAAGCTTTCAGGTATACCTTTTTTTTACTTGACCAGAACTTTGGGAATTTCTTAGTGACTGAATATTTTTTAGTCATATTTGTATGTATCTTCCTTTTAATAATTAGCTATATATATATACATGTTTTCTATTTTTCATTAGATTGCATAATATTATCCAACTCTTTAAAAGTACAAACCATCTTTAAAACATCTGTTTATTTGCCATAGTGTCAAATGTTTCCTTTACTTAAAAAAAATCTTTCTTCTTTTCGAAGTTATGTTCAGAGCTTTTTAAAGTCAGTATTTTAAGAACTGACAATTATTATTACCACTAAATTGGAATTATTTTTGCCACTTGTAACACATTTTTTTTGAGAGACTGTTTTTCTATTTTATTACATTTTGTAGGAACTAAATGGTTTGAAGAATAATTCCACTGGTATAAAGGAAATTAAGCAAAATAGTTTGTCTAGTGTTTTAAATAAATTAGTTAGAATTAAAAATGGGGTTTTTTAGCCTGGAAAGTGAGAAAACTTAGGGACAGTAGAGAAGACATTTTCACATTTTACTTGGAAGTACCAAGTAACTTCTTACTACTAATAATCGAGATCTTTTAATAGTGTAGCTTCTATTTCATAAGTGTTTATAAATAGCTCAGGACATCTGATGCTATTATCCTGTCTTCGAAATGTATCAGTAGACAATCCTTGGATAGATTTGCTAACATTCACAGATGGACACCACTTTCAATAAATCTGACATTGAACATTTTGTCCCAGATAATGTTTTGCAAATTTGTTACTTGATAGCAAAGTGGGCACCTTTCAAAAGTACAATCCAAAGGAAAAGCTACCTTTGAAAAGGGTGTTTAAATACATTTATCATGTCTCTTTTTTCAGTGGGCTAAGTTAGGAACAGTTTACTTTTTCTGCTAGCATCTTCTAAATGAGCCCTATTTTCTAGAACTTCTTCCACATTTTGGTGAAACAATAGTGAATTTATATTATTGCCATTATCCATCTCATAAACACACACTTTAGCAATTTGTTCCTTTTCCCTTGGGCTTAGCTGCAAAATTTCTTTCATCTGCCAAATTGGTAATAATATTAATGGAGTTGCAGGCTTCTTGATTGCAAATAAGCTTTTTTGTTTCCTAATAAGAAAAGTTGATCTGTTCCCTTAAAATGAAAGAAAATGTAATTAATTTTCACATTTCCTTGGCTAATGATAGTGGAAGGACTTGGAATTTGTGGTCCACTATCCTCTTCAATTCTCTTTCTCTCCACCTTTATTTTGATGTAGCAATAACTACCCAATCTATCTTGTTACAAGGGGTACCCTGCACAGTAGGTGAAGCCCATGAACTGCAGGATGGCTTTATTCTTCCTTCCCGTGTTGCATATTTCATGGCCTTTAATGTAGCCTCATTTCTTGTTAAATGCACTCTTCAGGCAATTTGACAGATGGAACTGATTTTTTTTTTTTTTTGGTGTTTATATGGTATTTTCAAAGCAAGAACAAATCTGCCTTTTTCAAACAGTTTCTAGTTAGATTTCAATAAGCTGTTACATAATTTTGCTTTTTTTTTGAGGGGGCTTGGGGATTGTTTTTGGTTAAATAGGGATTTAATATAGTAGAAATTCACATTTTCCAGAAAAAAAAAATTTTGTCACTAACACATATTAAATATCAAACTATTCTATAAATAATTTTAAAAGATAAATAAAAATATGATATGATATAATCTGAAAAAGTAATAAAACTGTCACTAAATATACATCCCAGGTGACTTCCAGGGACAGCTGACATTGTATTGAGCACCTACAGGGAACACAAAAATACACGGTGATAAAAATGGTTGACAGGATGTTATAAGTGCATGTTGATGCAAATCCCTCCTAGGAACTATTTTTACATTATTCTCACACTCAGAGCTGTCATAAGTTAATAATTGCCAAAATGATTAAGAGCTTTTATTTAGCCTTTTTCTATATTGATTAGTATAAGATTATGGTACAATTTCATATTAAAAATTGTAGCCTGTTTATTTAGTGTCTTCTTGTAAGGAAATGTAAAGTTCCACGAAAAATATGTAAAACCACACTCTTCCATTCAGTCAGAGCCTGGAAATGATACATCAAGTTTGGGTTTATAATTTCTAAATTCCTTATAATTTCAAATTCCTTAATGGTAATTAACCTAGGAATAGTAATTCTATAAAATATGGTTATTTTTTTCACGTAATGAGTATTAATGGGGATGGTTACAGGAATCCACCTAGACTTACATTCTCCCCTACAGTACTGGTAGGTTAAGAGTAATAACTCAATGAGAGCTAAAGAAAAAAGAGCTACTTAGTTGGAGGACATATAATTAAGTGAAGCATCTAAGAAGAAAATCTGACAGCAAAGGAGTTGAGTTGGCTAGAAGATGGTGGTGGGGAAGAATTTTGAAGAGAATTAGTGGCTCCGCTATTAAAAATCCTTTATGGTAAAGTATTTAACACATTGACTGCCACACTAGAAAAAAAAATTTTTTCCTTGGGGCCACAGTGTTTTATTACAAAAATAGAATAAAAGGATGGACATATTTGAAACACGGACTTGGGGGGAGGGGAACCAAGGGCAACACACGTAACCTAAACATCTGTACCCCATAATACGCTGAAATAAAAAAAAAAAACAAAACTTTGAAACAAAACAATCTTTTCTAATTTAATGAAAAATTTGTTATTTTTTATTGTTTTCTGTGTGAGTTATATGCAACTTGAAACATAATTCTTGCAGCTCCCAAGATAAAGAGACGTGTGAGTTACATCTGCTTCACGAGGCCCTAGGCTCAAAACTAGTGTGAGTTAAATATAACTCACATGGCAGTTAATGTGTTAAAATAATAGCCTAGTCTTTACGTTAATTATCTTCATTCTCCTGGGATGCTGTGAGGTGCTGACCAGCCCAGATCCCTTTGCAGGATGGAACCATTCATTCTCCCAGTTGCTGGAAGGTTGTCCATTAGTGGCGCACAGGTACATTCCTCTATGGGCACTGCCCTTCACTGAAGGGAATTACCTCACCCAGTATATACCCCTCCATGCTGATTTAAATGCCCATTTGCCTTGCTTCACGTTGGCACAATACCGAAGGGCTTTCTCAGCTCCAGTGCCACTGCTAGGCTCTATTTGAAACCTTTGTTGCAACCTAATTGTAGTTCAATTTCTTTCTCTTCCCAGTGCTACCCAATAATCCTCCTGCACACAAATCTTTATCTCAGAGTTTGCAAGGAATCCAACCTAAGACACACTCAATTGCTTAATCTACATGGTTATGAAGTTCTCTCATAGGTCCCTAAAATATCTTAACCACCAGATTCCATGAACTCTTAGATTTCTTTGCAGCTTTTATTTAACTCAGTTGACTATTTTATTTTAGCACTCTTTCCTTTTTTTGCTTCTGCAAACTCAATTGACCCTGGCCCTCTTCCTACCTCTCTAAATTTTTAAAAATTTTAACCCAAGTTTTGCTCTCAATTCTCTTCTTACCTTGCTGTGTACTTTTTCTTGGGCAATCTCATTTATACTATATACTCACTGATATGGTACACTCTTTAGTGTTTAGTTCCCATCTTCATGGTAAACTCTCCTGAATCCACATTTTTAGCCCAGATCCCTGGGCTGTGTTTCAGAAACCCACTTGGCATTTCTCTCTGGCTGTCCTATGGCTGCTCCTGAGAGCCCTTTTTCCTGCCATAATCTCCATAATCTCCACCAATCTATCCTTTATGCTATAGCTACAGGTGCCACATTTAATGCCATCAATAATGCTATTGTCATTGTTCCATTGTTGTTGCTTTAAGAAGGAATCCTTGCATTTCTATTTAATAAACCTATGACTCTGTAGAGTTTTATTACGGTGATAAAATTTTATGATGTTCTCTCCATCCAATTTCTTTCAGGAAAACTCTTTCCTCCTAGTAATGTAGGAGAAATAGAATGGTCCTTCTAGTCATATAGAAATAGATTGTAATACCGATTTTCCCTTTAGTAACCATGGTAAATGTTGAAAAGTCACTCAACTAACTTCTCTGTACCTCTGTACCTTCTGTGTTTCTTATCTTTCTTATAAAAATAGTATGAGTGCTAAGTAAGAAAATGTATTTTTAAATGTAACTAGACTACATAGAAGTTCTTGATAAATGTGAATTTCCCTCTCTTCTGCCTTCCTTCCCTCTCTAGGTTTTTGGTGCCAGCTACAGATTAAACAACTAAACTCAGTTCCTCAATTCAAGCTAGAAAGTGCTCTCTAGACCATAGATAGGTTTTGGGCCCTTTGTTCAGCACGAATAATTTAGGAGTATAGTCAGAAAGTCACTGCAGAATCAGAGATTTGTTTGCCTGGCATCAGAATACCTTAGGGCACAGAAGCCAAGTTGCTGGCTCAGGCAGAGCTCCCCAAAACAGCACAGGTCTGGGCAGGGGCTTAGGGTGTGCAGCTGGTAGTAGTCTCTCTCTACCCATCAAGGCCCCGAGAGTCGAGCATGGTTTGCACCAGCTTCCGTGCTTGCCTCCAGCTTCCTTCTCCAGTATTGACTACTTTGCAGCTCAACCAAGTGCCTATGATTTTATTTCCTTGCATAATATTCAAAGCATTTAGGCACCTAAGTTGCCTGTTAGCATTGTGGTGCCTACTCAGAATCTGAAGAATCTTTTCAATAATTTCAGTTTTTAGATTTTGAATTTCTACCTTTATAAATGCCACCTCTAGCCTGTAAGAACTGGTTTTCAATTTTAGGTTAATCTTCATAGACATATTATTTAAAATTTTTCTTTGTCTATCAAACACAATGACTGATGTATTCTCAGTAAGATATGCACTTGGGCATGGCTTTGGGTTAGTACAGATGATCCTGAATTGCACAGGTCCACTTATATGTGTATATTCTTCTGCCTCTGCCAGTCCTGAGACAGCAAGACCAACCCCTCCTCTTCCTCTTCCCCCTCAGACTATTCAACACGAAGATGATGAGGATGAAGATGTTTATGACGATTTACTTCCATTTAATGAATAATAAATATTTCTCCTCCTTATGACTTTCTTAATGACATTTTCTTTTCTCTGCTTTACTTTAAGAATACACTATATAATATGTATGTATAATATAAAAATACATGTTAATCAACTTTTTATGTTATTGGTAAGGCTTCCAGTCAACAGTAGGCTATTAGTAGTTAAGCTTTTGGGAAGTCAAAAGTTATTCATGGATTTTCGACTACTCAAGGGGTTAGCACCCCAATCCCCATGTTGTTCAAGGGTCAATTGTCTTTTTTGTATAGTGTAAGTTTATCATACTTTAAGGAAACTACATATATAAACCAAATAAATAAGTAGCTAATTATGTATAGTAATATTCCAAGAGGATTTATTTAAAAGTAGCAAATTCCCATAGTACAGTGAAATGATTTTATTTACAAAAATTCAGTAACCACACAACTGTACAATTTTTGTGGGTCTCTCTGCCACCCACAAGTATAAGTCTCTGTGACTTCTCATCTGAAAAGAGAAACAGCCTCATGACTGATTTCTACATCTGTTTCTCCCTATTCCAAACCATTTTCCACATGGTTGTCAGGATTTCCTGAACTATCACTCCCTTGCACAAAATGAAAGCCTTCATGAGGATGTGGATTTTATCTGTTTTATTTACTGCTTCATCCCTAGCACATAGAACAGTGTCCAGCATATGGTAGATGCTCAATAAACACTGGTGCAATAAATAAATCCCAGTGTTAAAAAAGCATAAATTTGTTCATTTTGTATACTTTTATAATCTTTTATTCTCTTTATAAACTATGAATGAGAATTTTTTTTCAAAAATGTTTAGAATAGGTTTCTAAGTTCCAAATACAAATTCTGCTTTAAATATTCCATCTGTTAAAATAAATTTGTCCAATCTGATTTGTACTTCCTGATTCTCAAATAATTATTATAAGTAATATTTATTATGTGCTCACATGTATCCTGTTGCTTCTTATTTCAATCAATTTCTCATCCTGTTCTCACATTTATATTTCATATAAATAGCTCATTCACAAAGGTGTGGGTTTTGTCATTTTGTTTCCTGCTTTATTCCCAACACCAAGACAACCTTAAGAGGCAAGTACAATTATTATCCCCATTTTTTACAAATGAGGAAACATAATCGGTGAAAGATTAAGTTATATGCTCAATTTTAAATAGCCATAAATGATAGTGCTGAATTTTAAACTAGACTATCCACCTAAAGAACATGTGTTTTTAACCACTAGGCCCTACTACTTCCATGACTTATATATCTCTGTTATCCTTTATGCCTATCTGCGATGAACTAAATTTTTATGTATCAACAAATTTCTTATGTCAAAATCCTAACCCCCAAGGTAAAGTGTTAGGAGGTAGAGCCTTTGAGAGGTGATTAGGTCATGAGGGCTCAGAGCCCTCACAAATGCGATTAGTGTCCTTATAAAAGAGACCTTAGATATCACTCAATTCCAGTAAGAATGGCTTTTATCAAAAAGTCCCCAAACAACAAATATTGGCATGGATGTGGAGTGGTGGGAACATGCTTACACTGTTGTTGGGACTGCAAACTAGTACAACCTCTATGGAAATTAATATGGAGATACCTCAAAGAATTCAAAGTAGAACTACCATTTGATCCAGCAATTCCACTGCTGAGTATTTGCCCACAGGAAAAAAAGACATTCTATAAAAAAGACATCTGTACTCAGTTGTTCATAGCAGCACAATTCACAATGGCAAATATGTAGAAACAACCCAAGTGCCCATCAATACATAAATGGATTAATAAAATGTGGTATATATATACCATGGAGTACTACTCAGCCATAAAAAATGATGAACTAATATCCCTTGTACTATCTTGGATGGAGCTGGAGCCCATTCTTCTAAGTGAGGTATCACAGGAATGGGAAAACAAGCACCACATGTACTCAACATTAAGTTGGTACTAACTGATCCACATTTAAGTGCACATATAGAAGTAAATTCACAGGGCATTGGGCAGGTGGGGGGGGGGAACGAGAGGATAGGTAAATTCACACCTAGTGGGTACAGTGAGCAATGTCTAGAGATTGGGCATGCTGTAGTTCTGAGTTGGGCAGTGCTTCCGGCAACTTAATTAGTATCAGAAAGATATTTTAAAAAGCTGTATTTCTTTCCTGGTTTTTGTTACTTTGAGACACCTTTTTCTTTTAATGTTAAGTCTCAAGTCAGGTTGTACTGCTTTTTATTTTTTGACACCTCTTACCTAGAAAATGATATATTCAGAATACTTGCATAAAAGTATGAAGTCATCTATGTATTCCACATTAAATATAAGATGTTCCCTGATTGTAAAAATGAACTTTTCCACCAATCATAGGTGGAGATTTAGGAAGACAGACCTCCTGTCATTATAATCTACAAGAACAACCTAACTACTTCCAGAAAATTAAATGACAATATACATTAAATGTAGAAGAATTATGGCAGAAGCTAAATAGTTAATTCCATTGCAAAAACAAAAGATGTATTTTGCCTAACATAACTAAATAAAATGACAAAAACTAACATAAAAATCAGATTTTAGCTGGAGAAAATATCTGTAAGGCTTTTGAAAGAAAAAAATACACTTCTATATATGTATACATAATCAAAGAGTAATTATAAAGTGATAAGAAAAAGCCAACACAATAAAAACAATAGGCAAAAGATATCAATATACAATTTACAGGAGAGTATATGATGAATATAAATATGAAGCAATGCTGAATCTCTCTAGTAGTCAGGAAAATGGAACTGGAAGTAACTCAGATATTACTTTATACCAGTAGAATGAGAAAAATGAGAAAAGAGTGATTACAACCTATTTCTGGGTTGCAATGTGGGAAAAGGATGCATACCTATATAATCTTGTGAAAGTGTAAACCATCACAGCTTTTGAGTGCATTATCATCTATTGAATTTAGAAAGTCATATTCACCACATTATGGATAATGGTAAAAATTGGAACAAGTTCTGTACAGGAAAATTTTACAAAATATACCAAAATTACAAAAAGGTATATCGCTGTCTCCAAAAATTCCATTTCTCCCATTATATACTTGCACAAATGCAAAATAATCTTGTATATGATCATTTAGAACAGCACTGTTTATGATAGCAAAAGACTGGAAGTAATATAAATCCATGCAATATACTACTAGGAGTTATAAAAAATGAAAATAAAATAAGAAACTTCTTTATGAACACATGTGAAATTGTCACCAATATTTTCTATTAAGAGGCAAAGCAAGGTATTGAACAGTCTAAATATGTTATGATTTCTATGGAAAATAAGAACATGCATGTGTATACAGGCTTACATATGTGAAAAAATATCTCTGGAAATTCATAGAAATTGATAATATCAGTTACCTCCCTTTAGAGAGGAAAATTGGTTGGCTGTGGATAGAGTTGGGTGAGAGTTTTTTTAGTTTATATCATTCAGAAGCTTTTGATTTTTCAACTATATGAAGTATGTCACCTATTAACATTAAAAATAAATTTTTGCACATCAATGTAAATGTATTTAATGCCACTGAACTTTACACTTAAAAGTAGTTAAAATGATAAATTGTATCATATATATTTTAGCATAATAAAATAATTTTTTAAAAAACTACTCATTTCTCCACAAACCTGCACCTAGGTATATATAAAGCAAATGTAAACAACAAATAGGATATATTCAAGTTAGCTCATATACCTTTATTTTAGGTGGCAAAAAATTGGAAACAGTAAATTGTCCCTGAGCAGAGGATTGTTTAATAAAATTCATCCAGATATAGAATCTATGTAGTCATTAAAGGGAATATATTATAAATGGATAAACTATGGTACATCCATACAATGGCATATTATTCAGTGCTAAAAAGAAAGGAGCTATCAATCTGTGAAAAGACACTAAAGAAACTTAAATGTATATTACTAAGTGAAAGAAGTCAATCAGAAAAGGCTACATACTTACTCTATGATTCTGCCACTAAGTAGCCATGTGATCTGAGTGAAATCACCATTTCAAAAAATGTTTGATTAAACAATGTTTGATTCCAACTACGTGATATTCTGGAAAAGGCAAAACTATGGAGACAGTAAAAAGACCAGTGGTTGCCAGTGATTAGGGGCAATGGAGCACAGAGGATTTTTAGGGCAATGAAATTATTCTGTATGATACTATAATGGTAGATATATGTCATTATACACTTTTCAAAATCCATAGAATATACAACACCAAGAGTGAACCTTAATGTAAACTATGGACTTCAGATGATAATGATATTAATTCATTAATGTAAGTTC
>NW_012149685.1:880123-887566 GCF_000956105.1 Propithecus coquereli
CCAGCCTAAGCCCTTGTCAACCACTAATCTGGTTTCAGTGCCTATGGTTTTGTCTTTTACAAAATATCATGTAAATTAAGTATTTAGCTTTCTGTGACTGGATTCTTTTAGTTAGCATAGTGCTTTTGAGATATATCCATTTTGTGGTATGTATCAGTAGTTGGTTCCTTTTAATTGCTGAGTAGTTTTCCAAGTATGAATGTACAATGATTTATTTATCTATTTTCCAGTTGAGGGATATTGGGGTTATTTCCAGTTTTTTGTGATTATGAATTAAGCTATTATAAAATTTGTGTCCAGGTCTTTGTGTGGACATATGTTTTCATTTATCATGAGTAAATACCTAGGAATGGGATTTCAGAGTTGTATAGTAAGTACATGTTTAACTTTATAACTAACTGCCAAAATAATTTCCAAAGTTGATTTTTATAATTTATTAAATAGAAAAATATGATGAAAAGAGTAATTTAAATAAACTCTCACGCATATGAAATTAGAATGGTAATTGGCAGGAAAGGAGTAGAAAATGGAATAAAAGAAACAAATGCTAAAAAAGATAGCTACGATAAAAACAGCATGTATAATATGTCATATTTTTGCCATTATACAAAAAATAATGAAAGAAAAAGTAGTTTCTATAGTACTAACGCTCCTATAGAGAGCAACTGGAAACACCAGATAAATTTAAACATTCATCTATTTTAATGCATCAGAGAACTGAGTAATCTACAAGGCTAGTTGGGCTAAGTTTCCAGAGTGGGAAGAACTGAAGAAAGAAGCTAAGCATCAGAAGCCTCCTTTTCCCGAAGATATTTGCCAATTCTGAGACAGAAAATAGAGTTTTAAATCTGGGTGGGTTTAGTTTGATCAGAATGCCACAATTGGGGAAAAGCTAAATAAGAGGAGCTGTATGTGGCCTTGTGAGCCTGGAGTGAAAATTGGAGAATTGAGGAACTTCAATAATACAGTCTGTTTCTCCTTTGAGCCATTTGCTGTATTCTGGTGCTTTATGACAGAAAACTACAGCTTTAGCTAAAAACCTCTGAAATGCAAAACAGAATAATCTCCCTTATTGACAAAGATTCATTGGAGGTAGAATAATGGTGAACACACAAAGCTTTCAGCTGAAAATTCTAGTAGCTACATTTTAGAAAGAGGGGACAAACAGAGATAGACTTAGGCACCCAGTCTCTACTTATCTCGGTAGTAGTACCTAAAAGAATTAGGTGGAATAGCTTTTCTACTTTATTTGCCTAGACATTTTCACCTGGAGACTGTAAAATTCTGTATACTCAAACACTATCATTCAATGCAAAATTACTTAGAGACAGGTCCATAATGGCTCACCATGAAAAATTATAAGTATGTGAAGTAATTCACATGTTAATTAGCGCTATTTAGCCATTCCACATATATGAGGACTACATTTTAGAAACTATATGACTGGAATGGTGAGCAAGATGACTGACTAGACACACCAGCTGTCAGAGCATCTCAGTAGGAAGCAGAAATTTTAGATGAAAGAGAAAAATCAAACAGACAAAGGGTGTGGATCTGAGGGAAGGGTGCTAGAACCTTCAGGAGACTCCATGGGAAGAAGCTATGAAGCAGAATAGGAAGGAGCAAGGTATTGGCAGAGATCAACCCCTAAGAGGCTTGGAGTCCAGTGAAAAGGGTAGTTTGTTTCTCCCTCCCTCACATCTCTGAGAGTTGGCAGGTTCCCAAGCTGCTAGAGAGAGTTCCAGACCACACAAGCCCAGAGGCTGCTGCTGCCAGTAAGCTAGGAGCTTCTTGTGGACAGAGCACCAGGCTCCCAGCCCCTGTGGGGCAGCTCTTGTCTCCACAGACCCCAGCCAGGACGTAAGGCGCCATACTGCTTCTCTATCCACTGTGCACCTTTGTCCTCCCCAGGAGGCTTCAAATCCTCTGGTTTCATCTTGCTGACTCCCACACAGACATTTCCCAACTCTGGCCCAGACTGCAGGGGCCACAGGGATCCAGCGGGTCTCAGGTGATCTGCGTGACGCCAGTGCCTAGACATTCTGGGTAGGTGGCCTCTCACAGTGAGGGATAGATATGACCAGACTGCTAGCTTTCTTCCATTCAGGCTATTTTTCTTCCCTTCCCTTCCCCAACCCATGGCTGCTGACATTTAAGGCATCACACCAATGCTTCCACAGGGAGTGTGGCTCTGATCTTTCCTCTTGGGGTCCTGCAGCAGACTGAGGGATGCTCAGACTATGAGCATCCTCTCTGCCAGTCCTCCCTGGTGCTGTTGCCTGGCAACTCCATCAGAGTGGGGCACACCCTTAGGTGGTGGGACATTGAACTTGCTTAGACATCCCATGGGCAACTCAAGACCAGCACAACTCTCCTTGGCCTGGTCAAGGATTGATCTTCCAGAATCCAGGGATGGGCCCATAGGCCAGATCCCATACCCACAGGTCATGGCTACATTGCTTGGGGGCAAGGAGCGGAGATTTGTGAATTAGTTTTGGGAGGCAAGGCAGCCCACATGGGCAGAACAGGGGGGAGAATGCAGTGTGGGTCCCAGCTGAAGCATTCTCTCAGGGGCTCCCTCCTGCCACGGGAGAGCTGTGCTCTCAGCTCAGACCAGGATCCAGGGCAGTAGACCTCCCGGCCTGCATCACAGTCATAAGGGAGCTCAATTGGCTTGAGCTCCTGCCTGCCACCAGATGCTGGGGGAAAACTGTGGAGCGAGGGAGAGTGGAGACGAGTGAGGCTTGTTCCAGACTGCCAGATTGTGAATCTCAGATGCTCCCCACAACACACAAGCAGACATTCTGGCTGGTGGGGTCCCTTCAGCACCTCCCTGGCAATGTTGCCCAGAAGCTGGGAACAGACCTTGGACCCCGGCCAAAACAGATACCTCCCCAGCTTTTGTGTAGCCTGAGGGCAAGCTCACCCAACCCAGGCCCACCAAGCCTCACTCCCCCACTGGTCTCTGCAATAGCAGAGAATAAGGACTCACCTGAAATTCCAGAGCCCTGCCTATCACCTGGGACATTGAGTGCTTCTCCTAGAGCCAGTCACAGGACCCAAAAACAACACTGCAGCTTGTTCCTTCTGGTAAGCACCACCTACTGATGGGGGTGGGGGTCAATCTGCATGCCCTTTATAGCATTTAATGTTTCACTCCATCATACAAGGTGTGGTTAATTCTCACCCACAAGCACCACCTACTGTCTCAAAGATTAAACTGGGGATGCCATTACAACTCACACTGTTAAGAAGACCACAGGGCTGGAAAAAGAGAAAGGATTTCAAAGACCACTATCTTCCCTCATCAAAGAGAGGCAAGGAATATGCTCATTCACATAGCTCACCACTCCTATAGCCTACAAAAACTAGCAACTAAGAAAACCACCACATCAAGGATATGTATGACCAAGGCACCCATCCAGAACCTAGACAGCCATCAAAGCGCCCACAGGTATAGGCAAAGGTTCTTACTCAATATATGGACAAACACACCTGTATGACTGTGGTGAGGGGAAAAAGCCCTATCTAAACAAAAGAAAATCTGTGCTCGCTTCAGCAGCACATATACTAAACAAAAGAAAATCCAAAAATAAGAAGCAACAGCTGCTCCAGATGAGAAGGAATCAGTGAAAGAACTGTAGAAGTATGAAAAATCAGAGCAAAAGGTCACCCCAAAAAGGGAACACCAGCTCTCTAGCAATGGAACCCAACCAAAATCAGAATATTTAAATGACAGATACAGAATTCCAAATATGGATTAAAAGTAAGTTCAATGAAACACAAGAGAAAATTGAAAACCAACACAAAGAAGCCACAAAAACATTCAGGAAATGAATGAAAAATTCACTAAAGAAATCAAATTATTAAAAAAAATCAAATAGAACTGGAAATGAAAAATTCATTCAGGGAAATACAAAACACATGAGAAAGTCTTAAGAATAGACTAGACCAGGCAGAAGAAAGAATCTCAGAGCTTGAAGACAACACTTTTGCATTAAACAAGTCAGTCAAAGATAAAAAACAGAGAATTAAGAGGAAGGAACAAAGCCTATAAGAAATATGAGATTAGGTAAAGAGGACAAACATAAGACTTATAGGCATCCCTGAGGGTGAAGAAGAAAACACACAAGGGTTGGAAAACCTATTTGAGGGATTGATTGTGGAAAACTTTCCTGGTCTTGCTAGATATTTTGAAATCCAGGTACAAGAAGCTGAACAAACACCTGGGAGATTCCTCACAAAGAGGAAATCATCACAACACACAGTCATCATAATAGCCAAAGTTAACCTGAAGGAGGAACTCCTGTGAGCTGTAAGGCAAAAATATCAGGTAACTTACAAAGGAAAACCCACCAGGCTAACCACAGATTTCTCAACTGAGACCTTACAAGCTAGAAGGGATTAGGGCCCCATCTTCAGTCTTCTTAAACAGAATAATGGCCAGCCTAGAATTTTGTATCCTGAAACACTAAGTGTCTTATATTAGGGAGAAATAAAGACTTTTTCAGGCAAGCAAACACTGAGGGAATTTGTCAAGACCAGACCTGCCCTGCAGTAAGTACTCTGATCTGCATCATATATCAATCAGCAAAATAGAAACCCACCACCATAAAATCATCCAACACCTAAAGTTCAGAGCCCATATATAATAATGGCCCAGGAGTTAAAACAAAGCATAAGGTTCTACCAAACAGGATGAACAGAAATGTATTCCACTTATCAATTCTTTCAATAAACATGAACTGCTTGAATTCCCCACTCAAGAGACATAAGTTGGCTGAATGAATAAAAGAATATAAGCCAAGTATCCACTTTCTCCAGGAAACACATCTAACCCACAAGGACTCATTCAGACTCAAGGTTTAGGGATGGAAAAAAATATTCCATGCAAATGTGAATCAAAAGAAAGCAGGTATAGCCATTCTCAGATCAGATAACATAGACTTCAAGTGAACAATAATAAAGAAAGACCAGGTCAGTCATTATATAATGGTAAAGGGAGAAATTCATCAAGATAACATAACAATGCTAAATATTTATGCACCCAACACACATGCTCTCAGATTTATAAAGCAAAGTCTGCTAGGTCTAAAAAAGTGATAAACAGCAACATCATAATTGCTGGAGACTTCAATATCCCACTGACATAACTAGACAGACCCTCCAAGCAGAAAATAAATAAAGAAACACTGGACTTAAATGGGACTCTAGAGAAAATGGACCTAACAGACATTTGCAGAACATTCCGCACAACAGAATAACTGCCAAATTACTGAATATACGTTCTTCTCATCAACACATGGAACATTCTCTAAGATTGATCACATCTTAGGCCACAAAACATATCTCACCAAATCCAAAAAAAAAAAAAAAAAAAAACTATACCATGTATCTTCTTAGAGCATTGTGAAATAAAATTAAAAATCAACTCCAACAGAAACACTCAGTTCTACACAAAGTCATGGAAATTAAATAAGCTACTGATGAACAACTATTGGGTCAAGGAGGAAATTAAGGTGGAAATCAAACGATTCCTCAAACTAAATGTCAAAGGGGACACAAGCTATCAAAATCTGTGAGACTCAGCAAAAGCAGTCCTAAGGGGAAATTTCATAGCCTTAAATGCCTACATCAAAAGACAGAAAGATCACAGATCAACAATCTAATGAATCATCTCAAGGAACTACAAAAGGAAGAGCAAATCAAACAGAAACCCAACAGAAGAAAAGAAATAACTAAGGTCAAAGCAGAACTAAATGAAATTGAAAACAAACAAACAAAATTATACAGAAGATTAATGAAACAAAGAGTTGGGTCTTTGAAAAGATAAACAAAATTGATAAACCTCTTGAGAGATTAACCAGAAATAGAAAAGGCCAAAATAAGCTAAATAAGAAATAAAAAAGGAGATAATATGACTGATAGCACAAAAATATAAAATATCTGTGAATACTATAAAAATTGCTATTCACATAAATTCAAAAACGTTGAGAAAATGACCAAATGCCTGGAAACACACAACCTACAAAGGCTCAATCAGGAAGAAATTAGAACCCTGAACAGACTAATACAAGCAACAAAATTGAAGCAGCAATAAAGTCTTCCGATAAAAAAACTACCAGACCAGATGGTTTCAAAAGAAAATTTATCAGGCCTACAAAGAATTGCTACACATACTGCAAAAATTATTTCATAACAATGAAAAGGAATGAATCCTCCCCAATTCATTCTATGAAGCCAGTATCACCTTGATACCAAAACTAGGAAAAGACACAAGAAGAAAAGAAAACTATAGACCAATATCCCTTATGAATATAGATGCAAAATTCTTCAGTAAAATTCTAGAAAATAGAAGATGGCAGCACATAAAAAAAATAATAATCCACCATGACCAAGTGGGCATCATCCCAGGGATGCAAGGATGGCTCAACATACATGAACCCATAAATGTGATTCACTACATAAACACAAGTAAAAAAAAAGATCTTATGCTCATTATAATAGATGCGGAAAAAACATTTGACAAAATTCAGCACCCTTTTATGATAAGAACTCTCAGCAAAATAGGCATAGATGGAACATACCAAAAAATTATAAAAGTCATGTAGGACAAACCTGCAGCCCACATCATACTGAATGGGGAAAAGTTGAAACCATTCCCACTCAGAATTGGAACAAGACAAGGATGCTTACTGTCACCACTTCTATTCAACATAGTACTGGACGTCCTAGTCAGAGTGATTAGGGAAGAGAAAGAAATTAAGGGTATCCAAATGGGGAAAGAGGAGGTCAAACTGTTGCTCTTTGTTGATGATATGATCTTATACAAGAAAACTCCACAGATTTAACCAAGAGACTCCTGGAATTGATAAATAAAGTCATCAAGATCTCAGGCTACAGAATCAATGTACACAGATCAGTAGCATTCCTGTACATCAATGACAGTCAAGCTGAGAATGAAATCAAAGACTTAATACGTTTCACAATAGCAACAAAGAAAATAAAATACCTAGGAATATATTAACTAAGAAGGTGAAATATCTCTACAAAGAGAATTATAAACACTGAGGAAGGAAATTCCAAATGATGTAAACAAATGGAAAAACATATGAAACTCATGGATTGTCAGAATCAACATTGTTAAAATGTCTATACTACTCAAAGTGATTTACAGATTCAATGCAATCCCCCATCAAAATGCCAATGTCATTTTTTTGCATAAAAATTTTCTTCAAGAAAAAATAATTCTACGCTTTGTTTGGAACCAGTAAAGAGACCGAATAGCCAAAGCAGCCTTAAAGTAAAGGAACAAATCTGGAGGCATCGCTTTATCAGACTTTAAGCTACACTGCAACGCAATAGTAACCAAAACAGCACGGTACTGGTACAAAAAATAGAGACACAGACCAATGCAACAGAACAGAAAACCCAGATATGAAA
>NW_012149685.1:887706-917794 GCF_000956105.1 Propithecus coquereli
GGATAACAGACTTAAATAAGAATTCTAGAATAAAATGTAGGAAAAACTCTTCTAGATATTTGCCTAGGCAAAGAATTTATGAAGAAGACACCAAACGCAATCACAGCAACAACAAAAATAAATAAATGGTACTTGATTAAATTAGAAAGCTTCTGCACAGCCAAGGAAACAATCAACAGAGCAAACAGACAACCTACAGAATGGGAGAAAATAGTTACATGCTATGTACCCAATACATGGCTAATAACCAGAGTCTACAAAGAACTAAAGCAAATCAACAAGAAAAAATCAAACAACCCCATGAAAAACTGGGCAAAAGATTTGAACAGAAGCTTTTCAAAAGAAGATAGACTAATGGCCAATAAACATATGAGAAAATGCTCAATATCACTAAGCATCAGAGAAATGCAAATGAAAACCAAAATGAGACACTACCTCACCCTAGTGAGAATGGCTTTTATCAAAAAGTCCCAAAACAATAGATGTTGGCATGGATGCAGAGAGAACAGAACACTTATACACTGCTGGTGGGACTGAAAACTAGTGCAACCTCTATGGAAAATAGTATGGAGATTCTTCAAAGAACTAAAAGTAGACCTACCATTTGATTCAGCAATCCCACTACTGGGTATTTACCCAAAGGAAAAGAGTCATTTTATCTAATAGACACATGCACTAAAATGTTTACTGCTGCACAATTCTCAATCACAAAGAAGTGGAATCAACCCAAGTTACCACTAATTTATGAGTGGATTAATAAAATGTGCATGTACACCATGGAGTACTACTCAGTCATAAAAAATCAATTAATGTCCTTTGCAACAATCTGGATGGAGCTGGAGACAATTTTCCTAAGTGAAGAATTTTAAGAATGGAAAAATAAACACCACATGTATCACTATCAGTTTGGAACTACCAATCAGCACTCATATGCAGAAATCGAAGTAAAACTCAACAGAAATCATGTAGATGGGCAGGGGGAAAGTGGGGATGGGTGAATTCATACCTAAAGGGTAGAATGTGCATTATCTGGCTGATGGGCACACTTATAACTTTGACTCAAGCAGTACAAAAGCAATCCATGTAACCAAAATATTTGTACCCACATAATATTCTGGAATTAAAAAACAAAAAAGAATCTATATGACACTCTCTGAGTTATATTTCAAAACATTTACATGATAAATATATAAAATTTTTATTTATCAACTAAAAATTTCTAAAAATTAAAACAAAACAAAAAAAGTAAAGTGACAGACCCATAATGACCAAAATTTAAGGGAAGAAACAGAACCTAAAAATAGATGCACAAGTGATTTAGATTTGGGCTATCAGATAAAAGAACTTTAAAATAACTATGATTGATATGCTCAAGAAAATAACAGAAAAATGGACAAAGTAGATTTGATAAAAAGAAATAGAATTTGACCAGAAAATAGATAATTAGGATATATAAAAAGGATCAAATAGATGAGAATTTAAAAAATATATCTTAAATTCAGAACTCAATAAATGAATTTAAAACCAGATTAAAAATGTGGAATAGTGAATTGGAAGACAGATCAACAGAACATATCCAAACTAAAGTAAGAGAGAAAAATGATATGAAATAAAAAATAGAAGATAACAGAAATGTAAGACATGGTGGAAATATCTAACATATATGCAGTTGAAGTTACAGAAAGAATGAAATTGAAACAGTATTTGAAAAATGATAGTTAAGAGTGTGTCAAAATTGACAAAAGGCATTGACTCTGAGATGCAACAATTTTTGCAAACCTCAAGCAATATAAATGGAAAGAAAATCACACTTAGGCATATCATAATCAAAGTGCTGAATATACAAAAGGGAAATATCTTAAAAAGCATGTAAAAAACAAGAACAAAACAACTGGATTAAAAAATAGGCAAAGAATGTGAATATACATTTCTCAAAAAAAGATACACAAAGGGCTACTAAGAATGTGAAAATATGCTCAATGCACTATTGATGAGAATATAAAATGGTGCAGCTATTATACAAAAACAGTATAAATCTTACTCAAAAAATTAAAAATGGAATTGTCATATGATCCAGCAATTCCACTTCTGGGTATATACCCCAAAGAGCTGAGAGCAAGGATCTGAAGAGATATATGAACACCCATATTCATAGCAGCAGTATTCACAATATCAAAAAGGTTCCAACAATGAAAACTAAGTCTATATTGCTAGGGCAGGAAAAATAAAAATAGAGCTAGTGAAAATCAGGTGGGAAATCTCACATAAAGGTGTTAACATAATCTCATTTTTTTCTTAGTCCTATTTGTTTATTTAAGGATTTGAAGATAGATTATTCTGAGTGTATTTTCTGCAAGCAGATGATATAGTAGTACCTAAAAAAAAAAAATGTGGTAATGTTCTAAAGTGAGGAAAGCACTGATTCATTCATTTACTCAGTAATAACTTATAAGTACCTACTATGTGCCAAGTACTGACTGAAATTATTTGTGAGGCTAATAGAATATTTGTCAGCCTAATATGAGAAATAATTGATGAGATTACTAAATGGAATAATAGGTCTGCATATTTGTAAAAGTTACCCAAGGATAACAATTCTTGAACTAATGTACGTTAAATTGACTTTGATGTTCAAATTATGGGAAGTCTTAAGGTGCTTATAACAACGATATTCTGAATGATATTTTGAGAATAAGTAAATCTGATTTTTAAAAACAAAATTATCCATAGATAAGTCTAAAAAACATAAATCTATCATTGGGATTGATATAGGAAGGAGATTAAGAATAAAGACACTGTTGAAACTGATTCGGAAAAGCATCTGGCATCCAAAGTTGAGTTGGCTCCATTGGGGTTCCCATTACTAATGGCAATGTCCAAAAACTTTTTTTCCCTCAGTCATTCTCCTTCTAGATGTTTCGGGAACATTTAACACTGTTGACCTCTTTGAATTTGAGTGCTTCTTTGGTTTCTTTTAAAAACAAAACGAAACAGACACTGCAAGCCAGTTTTCCTCTTATTTTTGACTATTGCTCAGTTTCTGTGGCTGATTCTTCTTCCTTCAAACAGAATTTTGATGATTGAATATTTTCGGTCCTCAGAATACTACCTGTGGTAAAGTTCCCCTTTCACTCTGTATATTTTTTTGCCTGATTAAATTCTGATAGCTTCAACCACCATCTCTATTCAGACCAATCAGCCACACGTCTTCCAATCTTGGAGCTCAGTTCTGTATTTCCACCATCCCTGTGACATTCCCATTTTACTATGCTGGAAGCACACGGATTTCACTTCACGTTCCCAACTAAAGCTACCATTTAACATCCTCTACTGAAAGTTAACTGCTCATCTTTTAATGTTCCAGGTCTTAAAAAATGGGATCACTATTCATCCAAACTGAGTTCCTGTGGAACCTAGTGAAGAAGGTATTTCTTTCAAATCAAGGTCTTCTTCTCTCTCTCTTCTGCAACCACTGTATTGCACCTGGATTACTGCAAGCAACTGTTTCCTGGTCTCCCAGGACCAAACTCTCTCCCAACAGTTTAGTCTCATACTCCTACCAATGTTTGTCCTTTTTTATTAACTCGGTTTTTTAAGTTCTTCAATACCTTTTAAATTATGGCCTTCTTAATTTCCTTCTGAGTTAAAACTGATGTTGACTATTACCAAGGTAACTTTAAACACATTTTTACAATTTTCTCTCTTTCAATATGAAGTTAGCCCAGCTGAACTATGAGAAAAGGCCTTGAATTTTGAAGGTGTCTTCCTCTCCACCCCTTTTAGTGTAAGCTTTTGTCACTTTATGAAAAAGATACAAAGTCTAAATGTACAAACAAAAGTTTACTTCATAAAAATGTTTTCATTTCTACTGAGTCATTGCTTAGTATTCTTATCAAAATGTGTGCCTCCAATTGTATAAATATTTGATAAAGTTTATCTGTGAGGTGTTTATCATTCATGACTTGCCATTCACAAAGCCTTCAAAGAAGACTGAAAAGGAAGAAACTTCTGTTGGCTTACAAGATTCCTTAGGAATCTGTACTTTTAAGCAATTGAAATACAGTTTTACACATTTTCTATAGTTACAGAAATTTCTCTTACTATAGAATTTTAAATATAAAACATTTAAGCACAATTTCTAAAATATTTTGATTGTGGATACTGCCATCATTTCTTATACATTTCTGTTTGCAAATATATTTTAACCATTACCATTGAAAAATATCTTTTAAATAAGAATTAACTGCATTATCTTGGGAAAAAGTATTTATATACCTATATGTATGTACATATGTAGATATACATGTAATTATAACATGTAAAATCAATGTATAATTGCAAGCTCAGTTCCCTTCTTGATACCAATGAAATATTTGATGTAAATATTTTCTAAAATCCTTTTAGTTTTAGCATTTTCTAATTCTATTAAAATCTTCAAGATACATTTGAGGAGAAAGAATCAACTCTGGTCATTTTAACACAGAGCAATGAGCTTTTCAAAGATTCTTCTTTCCATTCAAATAATCTTATTTACCTTTCCCACATTCTTAAGTTCATTTTTTATCCATTTATTCAAGTATTGCATGTTTTTATCATTGAACCTCCTATTTCATTTCTTGAAAATGTCAAGGAATACTAATAAATGAAAAGCTCCTGTTTTGTTCCTGGATTTCATTTGATATCACCTTGAATTTTTGAAATGTAACCTTCAAAAGTGAATGTAATTTCACTTTCTTAAAAGCATGGTTATACCATAATATCTGTTAATGGTTTATGGGAGGAATTAATGCATTTACATAATGGATAAATATGTCACAAGACATAGGGAGATTCATTTGCTCTTTTATAAAGGAATAAATGTTGAATTAGGGTCCTAAAAATAAGACCTGAGAGAGGATACAATATTTAAACTCACGTTTCTTACAAAAGTAATTCCATTATTATTTAAAAAGTAAGTTTACTGAAATGTACAGTTACCATTTTTCTTCCTAATTATTTTTGTGATATAAGTTAATACAAATATTGCTAGGAATAAATTTAAAATTACAAGACTATTTGGTCATTATAGAGTAAAATTCCCAGACACTACTGAATTCTATATACTTAAGCATAGTAAAATAACATAGTATCTACTTGCTAGTTATTCCTGTCTCTGCAGACTTCTAGGTTGTGACCACTTTGACTTGCATTTTTTTCATGTAGCGGGCTCCTTTAAAAAAAAAAGAAAATTTAAAAAATTTTAATTAACTGCATTTATAAATTGACAAATGCATCTAAATGAACGTAATAAGCAAGAATGGAATGTGTAGAGCTTAATCAGGTGCTTCTTGTTGTTGTCAGATTACACATCCTATCAGAATAATTCCACAAACACTATCGCTTTAAACGTTTGTGTGTGGGTGTATAAATCCAAGGTGGAACAAAAGGATGATAGCGTTGTCTAACACTCTTTCTTAACACAACACTTCAATACCTACAAGGAAAATGCTTTGTATAGTGCTTTTCCTTCTTGCCTGTTTTATTTCTAATAACTACATAGAATAATAAATAGAAAATGTATTTTTCCTTGTTTTGAAATTATATTTTCTTTTAAAATATTTCATAATTTAGATTCTTACAGGTCAGAGTTATCTTCTACTCTAATTATTCTAAATGAATAAAGTTTTATATTCTCACTATTATACTTTAAACGCTGATTTGGTAATTCCCAGTGATCATTAAAACAAAGCAAAGTACTTTAACATTGTCAGTTATTACATATGCATATAGTCATGGCTTAATGTATTCAATGTATTACAGTTAAAATAACTGAGCCCAAAATACCCATATGCATTTGTAATCATCAAACTTATTTTAGAAAAGTGACTTCCATGAGACTAATGCAAATATACACGTTACTTTTATGACACAGTTTGCACTGTATACTTTTACTATACCATGGTTGATATGGGAAATAAAAAAGAAAATGTACCTTAAAATTATTCATTTGAACATTCTTAGCCTTTATATTTATATCTATGAAACCCAAGATTCTCTATATAATTATTAAATGTATAAGTCAAGACTATAGGAAATCTCCATTTATCAGTGTAATGGAGAAGTACCTAGTCCATGTTCAGAGTCAGGCAGGGCCTGGTGTGTTTTAGGGGTCATAAAGGGAAGTGAAGTTTGTTCTCAATATTACTTAATATAATGCTTCAACAATTTAAAAAGGGGAGTCAAAAGGCCAAAAGAATTTTAAGATCTGCTTAATTAAGCCAGTTGTGCACAGTAGGACTTAGATACTAAAAAACTCTTCTTGAAATGAGAACTGTAAAGGACATTTTGGAAAATAAAAAACCATAGTGACAATCTATAAATAGCACGTAAAATGCTGAAGATTGTTTATTTAATTGATGCAATTCTTTATTTGTATAAAATGCACAGTCTTGGAATCAATAAAGCTTATTAGCAAATGGTGTGTTTAGGCTGAAGTAATTTTCTGATTACAAATGTATTACTAAAGTGAGAGATCGTTTTAACGTGATAGAAATGTTCCTTCTAGTTCTCTCATTGTCTACAGAAAAAAAAATCCAGATTCCTTATCTTGGTGTTCAGCTTAAAAATTGATTCTCTGCCCCTAATTTTGCTCTTGACAGATTTTTCTTTCATGCTTTATGGGCCAGGTAGACTGAAACCCTCGCTGGACTCTTCCCAACCCTGGCGCCCACTTCATCTTTGTTCATGTTGCTCTCTTCACTCAGACTGCCCTTCTACAAATTTCTGCATGTGTGGTTTCACCACTCCCTTCGAAGTCCAGATAATGAGCTTCCTCTTCCAGGAAGCGTTTCCTGATTCTTCTCAATTGTGTGTAATCTTTCTCTTCTGAATTTCCATTTTCCTTATCTCTCATACCACTTTCCAATAGATTATAGTTATTTATGTTTCATCATATCAAATAGCTAAGCTATAACTTCTTCACATGATGCTTGCCTCCTTGATTTATGTTTGTATTTCTACTAAATTCAGATGATATATTACAGACCGTAAGCATTTCATACTATTTTAAATTCAATGAATATCGATGATATATTAGGCTACAGAACATTTTGTCAGTAAGATAATTCCTCCTAGAGGGACACTAGATTTTGTTCCTCAGAATATCCTCTTGGTGTAGAAGCAGAGACTCAGGAGCCCAGTGTGTCTGGGACTTGCAGGAGGAGAATCTTCTGGGAAGAAGGAAGACAAGGAGCGCAAGGTGAATTGATGGAAGGCTGTGGCCTCTCCATATAACACACCTCTCTACATATGCTTCTTTTTTTTAAATTCTCCAAAATATTTGTCATGAAGGCATTGGTTGAGCTTAGCATTGGGATTAACAAAGGGACAGAACAGTAGGAGCCAGGGAAACTCCCAGGAATTAGTAAGATTACTGGGTAGATTTTCAAAGCAAAGCTCTGAAGGTAGTGTCTGATATACAGTAAGCTGAGCATTCAGCTATTATTAACATTCTGTGGTGGAAATTCTTGTTTGGGGCAAAAGGCTGAACTAATGTTTAACAATTCTGTCTATTCCCCAGAATTCAAACAAAATCCTTTAATCAGTTTCATACCAGATCCCATGCAGAGTGCAACTCTGTGTTATTCAGATACCTAAGGTTGAACTACAATGATCATGAACATAACTGAAATTAAGAAAATGGCTATTCTACAGTTCAACTAAATATCATTTAATATTGCCTAGGTCCACAGTTTAGAAAAAAGGAATCAGTTATTTCAACTTATTTTTCTATAAAATGACAATAATAATTGATCTTAATATAAGTTCTTAAAAACTAAGCATTCTCCTTAGGAGAAGGGTATTCATTATTATTTGTTTTATTATAACAAGTAAAATTATAAATCTAAAATATATTATTCCAGTACCCAACAAAGTGATATATTTAAAAATAAATTATTATATTCTTGTTTTCTGTAATCTTGTTGCCATTCTGTTGAAAATAAATATTGTCCCTCCACATTCAGACAGATTCACCACTTAATAACTTAGGGAGTACATATCTACATTTAGAACAATGGATATTCATGTTAAACAGTATTTCAAAGATGAATAGACTTGCTTTTGTCCCTTGCAGATAGGTGGAATTTAGCCTTGCCATGGCTAGTGCAATGTGCACATCAGCCCAATCCTTCAGAGAAGAGAGAGAAAGTTAGGAAGGCACACATACTGTTAAGGACATTATTTTATTATTCTTTTACAAGAGACTGAATGCACTTAGTCACTGGTGCCATTGCATTTTAAGGCCAATGTTGAAGGAAAAAAAAAGAACTTTTGGTTATAATAGAGACCAGCATACTAGCCTTAATGGCTCTCTTTTTCTAAATATCTTAAAATACGATAGATAAAAGAAAATTAAATTTTAAAGTGTTTTTTTTTTTTTTTTCAGTGCTACCACTGTCCTGGTTTGCTTAGGGTACACTTGGCTAAGTGCCTGAGCCTCTAGGTTAAAGTCTATTTTAAGAGACTTATTGGAAGAGCCTATATATGGAAGCATTATTTGAAAGCCTTTTGAAAAGCTCCTTGCTTTGGGCTATAACTCTTGTTTTGTGTCATTTCTACAATGGTGATATAGCACCTCTTGTATACTCCTGTTTACCAGATTTTTAGTCAACATTCTTGAAATATAAGCTCCTCACTCAGTGCCTTAATTATATGTAAGCGATGACACAACAGACCCCCCTCATTGTGCACAGTAGGCAGATGCTAATTCTCACTAGCATGGGCTCCTTCCTGTAGCCCTTTCCTTCCTGCACTTCCTACATCCTTCAGTGGCCCACACTCCCATTTGTCCCCAGTTTGACCTGCCTCTGACATGCTACTCAAAAGTGGAAAGTACATGTTAAAAGTCCTTAGGATATAAGTTCCTACTTAAAACATGGTCTCCCAGGGGCAAGGAACTTGTTCAGCTTTGCTTCTAATCAGTGTTTATGACTCCATAGACACTGCAATATTTAACAAGTGTTGCTATAGCACTTGAGCTGTGACTGCACAGTAAATAGGCCAGATTTGGATGCCAACTACCAGCTTCACAGTTCAATTATATTTAAATGAGATTGCCTAATGCAAGTGTTTAAACGTTCATTAAAATTAACCTTTCCAATCCAGAGGGTGCAGTGAGCACTCTTGACAATACCAAAGTTTTACATTTAGGCTTCCAATTACTGAATAAATGAAAAATTCAGGGGATTTGAAATGTCAAGAATGCTTTGAAATAGATATTGAATTGGCTGAGAACTCCAACTCAGTCTCATGGTTAATGTTCTCTTAGTGTTTTTGTGACATGATTACTAATAGTTATTGACTATTTAATGCCAATGTCCTAGGAGCTAATGAAGTACAGGGACTGCATATCAAAGAAATTTGATAAGCACTACCTCAAGCAAGAATAATGGTAGAGAAAATATTTAAATTGAATTAGAGGCTTAAAAGAAATTTTAAATAGCAATAGTCAGTTTATTATTTCAGGAAAATAACACCATAGCTATCCTTATCAAGTAAGAATTTACTACATTTTGAAGGTCAACATCACCTTCAGAAAATTTTAAGGATTCATTATCACATCTTGCAGTAGGTGCCCAACACGTAAGAATCAGAGTTGCAGAGCTTTCGAAAAAGCACAAAGCCATCCATCCAATGTTGGACTTGTGCAATCTGGGTGGAGCAAAGGATATCTCTGCAGCAGGTGCTGTGAGTCACTTGAATTTAAAAGCAGGGCTTTAAAATTCCTACATGAAGGTCTTTCAGAAACTGGAAGGGCAAACAGACTTCCAAATGTGAGACTAAGGCCTTCTAGTTATCCAGTCTTTGTGGGCTCTGGGATACAATATGAATAAGCTCCACAGAAGAGCTTATTGTTGAGGGGCAGAAATCTGAGCTGTGGTATGGCAGAAGGGTATACAGCGTACTATGGAACCTGGATGAGGAACACTCAGCACAATCTGGGGGTTCATGGGGGGGCTTCTCATCAGTCAATACCTTGAATGTCTCAGGCATTTTATACACTTTATTAAATCTTGGTTAAATTTCAGTCAACAAAACCAAGATTCCTCAAGTTTCTTTCATGCATATGATTTTGCCTTAAGCTCAGTAAGAAAAAGACAGAAAAAAACAGCACAGACTGTAGATCTCTATAAAGCCTTCATTGTTGCCTTTACATATGCTCCCCTCTCCAAATCCCTTACTCTACAGGGAGGAGCAGACAAGGATGGAACTGCTTGGCCCGGGTGCCATAGAAGGAAACCCTGAAGCTGTAGTGAAGACTTGAAGCTAGACAAGGCCACCAGTTATGCCTTTCTCTGCTCTAGGTCTCCTGATTTGACTTTATTCCTAGATCATCCCTACTGTTATCTTATGAAATGAAACCTAAAAGTCTTATTACTTCATATATCCATACACATAGTTGCATAAATAAATAATTTTTCCTCATTATTATTACAAACTATAACAGTATTCAATAACAATATTTCTTAGGCATTTTTGAAAAAGAAGTAAAGTCGTAAACTTAAGAGAGATCCCCAGGAAGTTCATCTTTCCTATAAAACAATTTCCTGTCATACAGATTGTTTGTTTAATCTTTATAATGATTCTGTTAGGCATGTATTATTATTCTCTTTTTATAGACGAAAAGATTGATTTTGGAGTCATGTATGATTCATTCATTCATTTAACAAATGAAGAGCTTTGATTTGCCAAGCACTAAAAACACATCTTGTCATCAAGTACCTCATAGTCCCAGCAAAAACAAACCTACATGTTCAGCACACCATTTTCTTTTCTTGGATATATAAGAAGACTGGAGTTCTCTGCCTCTACTTCCCACTGCAGATAGTTTGGGGCCATGTGACTGAAAGTTTGGTCAATGGTGTATGAAAAACCATTTCTAGGCCTGGCCCTGAGAAAAATCATCCAATGTGATCTTTTTGTCCTCTCTTTCCCTGGCAAACGGCAAAGGCCCAGTTGGCATAGCCACAAAGAGAAGAGCCTTCCAATCTGCACTGAACTGTGATATGAAGGAGAAATAAACTATTATTGTGTTAATTTGGGGTTTAATTTGTTATCACAGCATAGTCTATTATTTCTTATCTAATACAAAGTTTCATGAGCAAGATAGACACTAACCACATGATTATAGAAAACAAAATTGCAGAGAACAAACTGAGCACTCTGAACTGGAGTAACCAAAGAGACCTAATGTAGATTGGAGCATCGTTCAGAAATATTCACTTCCTACTCGCCTTATTTCCATAGGAGGAGCATACCAGTGACGTTGGGTTTGATCTGTGACTTGTTTTGACCAATAGAACAGATGGAAGTAATGATGGACCAGTTCTGAGCCTATGCCTTAAGAGGCCTCATGTGTCTCTGCTCACACCATTACCCTGCTTTCCCCTGTAGGGGCTATGAAATGAACAAGTCCAGATTAGCCCACTGGTCCTCGGAGGAAGATGAAAGACATATGGAGTAGATTCGTACCAGCAGAGGCACCTTAGATCAGCTGACCTCCAACTGACTTCCAGACAACAACAAGCCCAAATGAGATCAGCAGAGCCACTGAGTGAAGCCCACCCTGATCAGCAGGCCCCCAACCAACCCTCAGGCACTTGGGCTCAATAAATATTCATTATTGCATACCACTGAAATTTCTTTGTTGTTACACAGCATTGTTGTAGTAATAACTAACTGACACATTACCTCAGATAAAGACATCAATGAGAAGGTGATATTTAAGTGAACACCTAATGAATGAAAGGGAGCTATCTATGTTGCAGCTGATAAGAAAATTCCAGAAGAAAGAATAACATTCAAAAAGATACTGAAGTGTGTGGCATATTTTGAGGAACTAAATGATGGCCACTGTACCTGAGCCTAATGAGCATGAAGAAAAAGTGGCCCAAGAATAGATTGGAAGAATCAGACCTTGTAGGCCTGTAGGAAATTAATTTTTAAATTTTACAAGAGCCAGTAGAGATTTCAGAATGTCTGTTGAAGGCTAACTTAGATACAGGAAATGAGTTGAAAGAGAGGAGAAATACTTGACTTGAAAATGCACTTATATAGCAAGCACATTGTTTTTAGATTTTATGCATTATATGTATATACAGTGGCTTTGGGGGTGCCGACGGACATCAGAGACCCCTCCACATTTCTACTTGCTACCCCTACTAGGGATGACAGATTAAAGCACGAGGCCTGGGGAAGCCTTGACTAATTTCATCGAACACTCAGCCTACTTTTGTTAGCCTAATAGCGTGTATAATTTCTCTTACCCAAGAGTATCTTTACAGCACCACTACCCTCTTATACCACCCCATAGAACTCTGTGGCCCAGCAGAGTGTATAACGTGCAGTGAGGGATACAGAGGAGTCATAAACTGACAATTATAAATAAATTTCACAGGCATGTCACCTTGGTCTGCCTGGGTCTTCATTGCATTTTGTCAGTTCTAAAACAATAGCCTGTTTCCTCACAGGTCTCTATGACTCTAACGTTACCTACTTCCAAGATTAGAATATAGTCTAGAGATAACATTCTAAAACATTTTCATTGTACATGTTTGACTTGGGGGGGACAAGGGTGAGGAAAAGGAATAACAACATTTACTGAGTGCATATTTTATTCTATATATTATCCTAAGTGATTAGAGATGATTTCTTTCTCAGATTGGTTTCCCCACAGCAGACTCTACCTGGGACAAAAATTTGAAATTAAATAAGTCATTAGGGAGGCAACCCAGGAAGCACCAGTAGAAGAGTAAAGAAATAAAACAGGGAAGGAAAGGAACCCAGTAATGGGTGTGCAGTGAAGCAGATTGCCACTCTGGGCAACTGAGGCCCTATCCTGCTGGAGGACTCTGGGAGACAGTGTGGAACCTGCCTCATGGTGACCCCTTAGAGGGATGAGGAGGGTGGGCTATTTATTCTCCTAGGAATAATGTGTCAATGAAGACAGTGGCACATGGGGACACTAATTCCTCTGTGCTTCCATCTGCTCTGAACACCAGCTGGAAGAATGCTCTCAGGAGGATTTGATAGTGCTTGCACTTAGATTCCAAGGGCACGACTGGAATACCAAAGGTCAAAGGAACTTGGAGGATCCTCAATAGCTACGGAAACTTTTTCTCATCTATTCTTCATTCATTGTTACCATTTCAGAACCTCAATTTCCTGACCATTCAGTGTAAAGATACACCTTTCCACTATACTCTATCATTTGTGGTTTTCCTTTTGAGACCTTATCACTATTGTTTACTGTCAATTTGCTTTTTTTCTCGTATATTTTCTGTATGCATCATTGCACTGAGGGTATAATGAGGTCCAGAACAGAGTTTATTTTGTTTACCAATGTCCAGTACAAAGTAGGAACCATCTGATATTTGTTGAATCAATGAATGAATGACACCCCTATAAGGTGGGTAGTGTCATCTTCATTAATGGGTTGGAACACTAGACCATATTGGTGGTGACAGGATTCCAATTCAGGATGGTCTGACATAAATACCATACTCTTTGCCACACTGTGATAAAGACACCATGCTGTTTTCCCTTTTCCCGCCTCAGAAGACTCAATTATTTCCTATTTCGTACATCATTAAATCTAAATTCCTCTCCCTGACTTTCAAATCCTTCTATAATCTGGCTAGCTAGATTAGTTTTGCATCTTTAAAAAACATTAGTGCAAAAATACATCATAGGATGAATGAAATGTTGCCTAAAGCCATATGTGAAAATGACTTGCAGATTGCTTATTGTCAACAATTAGCTTAATATGAGAAAACAGTGTGATCTAGTGTCCAAAAAGTCCAATATAAAAAGGCTGCATGAATGTGAATATAATTTCTAGAGCAGTCAGAGGGGTGGGTGTGAGAGATGATAAATGCTAGACCCACTTTGGCTACAGAATACAAGTCAAGGAGAAGCTTTATGAGCCATCCTGTGCTTCTACCAGTATTGTTTTCCCTCTATGGCAACGCTTAGCTCATTTTCTTTCAAGACTCTGGAACAAAGAGAAGGTGGAGCAGAGCCCTAGCCAATATGCAGGCAACAAATAATGATAGTAAAAAGCAAACACTACAGTTTGGGAGTTGTTTATTACTGCATGGTAAATTCTGTGTGGGAGGAAGTAGGTAATAGCATCTTTCTAATTCTGGGAAAGATTACAAATTAAAAATTGAGGTTATGAAGAAAATCACTTTCCACAAGTGATTTTGGATTTAATGTAGAAAAAATATATAAATGAGATTTAAAGTGTTTATAATATTTAAAAGAATTTAGCACACTAGGGCATAAGGGCATGCAATTTCAAATGAAATGAGTAATAGATTATTGAATTGTGATTTTTAGTTGAAATATGTAGGAGAATTTTATTTAGTTGGTTAACAATAATATTGTAATGCTTCAGAGAATTTGAAATTACTACACTTATACATGTAATTGATTAAATTTGCGAGAGTGGTTTTAGTTATTGGGATGGTTTTGTTTGTTATATCAAGGTGTAAATTTCTTAATAAATAAAATAAAATATAGTAGATTTATGAAGAAAATGAAAATATTTTTAAAGACATAACATTCAATAAATAGTGAAGTTTAAAGTGATTGTTAAAACTTATCATATTTATAAACAGAATAATTATTTTGTATGTTCAACTTTAAAAAATACTGAAAAATTAAATTTAAATTAAAAATGTTAACTTTTATAAAATGAAAATTAAATATTACAAATATCCATAAATAGTCTTTACTATACACCAAAGCTATTCTAGAATATTAAAAATTTATGACAAAATTCACTAGGAAATAGTATATTTCCCATTTTGTAGGTGAGAAAATGGAGGCCAGATGGATTATTCCTTGAGATGAGAAGAGATTTAGTTTATATAAAGTGCCCACTGAACTAATGATTAAAGTGCACACAAAAAAGGCATTTTATTATTATTTTATTTCATTTTCTTTATCTCTTGCAAAAAAGAATTTGAGGAGATATGACAAAAGATACGTATAAATTAGTTTTAAGTAAAAAAAAAAAAAATTATGACCATAAAAAGGAGAAAAAAAAAGAAAAGACCTTATTATAAGACAAATATGTTTATTGTGACTTAGAGTTGAATGTATCTTTTTGGTTCCTGGAAGAAAAGCGATGAAGGAAAAGTACAGGTTACATATTTTCTGTATCTGTTACAAGGAAGCACATTGATACTGGTAAAAAATTCTTAAAGGTATTTAACCTGTTGATTATGTATCTTGTAACCTAGAATACCTATAAACAAATCCTTTTCTTTTCAAGTTTCAGAAATAAATTGTAAGCATTTAGATAAAAGAAAGAATAGTGATTAAATTGAATGTGTGATTATGTACACTATCTATGTATGCTTTTATGTTGATAGTCTTTTATTAGGAAGTACTTTTTATGTTAATTGAAGGGAAAATCACAAAATGAAGTTAATATATGTTAACATATACATTATGTACATGTTACATGTACACACATACAAAAATATATTTACACAAATTTGTGAATTTGAAGCAACGATTATGTAACCTGTTAAAGGATTCCTACAGATCAGAAATTTAAATTTGTCCTTAGAATAGATAGGTAGATATGTAACTAGTGCAAATCATAAAAGGCTCTAAAGTTATGCCATCCTTAGATAAATTAGCCAACAAGCATGGTTTAAGATATAAAATAATCTCCTTTCTCAGTTCTCATAGTCCTATCACTCTAAATAAAAATATCAAAGGAAATAAAATCTTGTTGTCTTTGAGATAATGAGTTCTAAGAAATCTAAAAATTTATCTAAAATGCTTAGATTTATCACTAAAATATTAAAATATAGCACAAATTTTATGAAATAAAGTAAATCAAGATTTTTTTGAAGCATTCACAATTAGATAAAGTAAATAATCTATTTTTTAACCGCTTATAACTTTTTAAAACATGGTGCCAGGAGAGATGTATTCCTGTGAGACTTTTCAAGATACAATAAATCAAGACAAGGTTAAAGTGGAAATGGTTTTGAGGTAAAATTCATAGAAAATTTTACTGTCTTCTCTTCAGACTGTCCTAGGATCTCACTAGAACTAAAAGTATTAGGAAATTAAAGGGTGGACTCTATGCAGATAGATCAGTGAACTGGGAACATGCCACTCATGAACTTTGCTTAATGATGGTGTAGATAATACATAGCACCAGAAATATAAATTGTGTCTATGTAATAAACATTGCAATTGATCCTAGGAGAGGAAAACACATCTGGATAATGGTTAGTCATAAAACTACTCACCCTTTCCTAACTGCCATTGATTTTAAAAGAAAAAAACACAAAAAGTCATTATGGCTATTAAGGACATATTATACTATGCCCAGGATACTGGCTATATTTCACATGTCATCAGAAATTTTCATCTCAGTAATAAACTTTGATGTGCTATAATTGTATATTCCATCAAAAATCATTTTTCCATTCTTTCTATTTTTAAATCCATCTCTCTGTTACACTTATTCTTGATTGTATTCTTCCATTCACATTGTGGTTCTTAAAAGTTGGTAAATAGCCTTTATGTCATGAATCACAGAGTTAGCCTTTAATGGTCTCTTTGTCCTTGTTTTCCCCTTCCCAACTAATTTTATAACAAGGTTTGTTAAGAGTTTGGCCAAGGGGAGAAAAAAAAAATCTGAAAAAGAAAAAGCCTTAGAAAAAGCTTAAAAATCATTTTGTGGCTGATGATGCAGGACAATTGTTCTACCACAAATTATCCCTGGAACTATTGTCTTAGCCAAAGTATTATTAATAACAAGATGCCAGCAAAAATGTTGCCAATCAGAAAAGCTGTCATGTTCACTGTCATCTGCGATGCTGGGCTCCAAAAGAGAGCAACAAGAACTGATGCACTTGATGATGTGTTCTATCTTGCTTGACAGTAAACTGATAGGCATGCGACAGGTCATATACTGTAGGTGAAAATATGTTCTCGATTAAACACGGTGTGTGATGACCCATGAAGAGATAGGTAACATTATTCACTCTTTGGGCATACAGCCAAGTGGGACAAAAAGTCACATATATTTTTGCTTTTAAAATTAAAAAGGAGTATTTGGCTTTGTTCTTGACTACAGGATGTTCAAACTCATACAAAATAAAACACAATGCCTGATTTTTGAACATTTTTTATTAAAAATTATAAATGAACTTACAAACAGAATTTAGAAAGTATTAATACAAAGACTTTCTGAACTTTATACTGTGTGGACACATCATCAATTCAAACAATTAATATATGTAATAGGAATTCTTTCCTTTGGCTTACACAATACTGGAGATGCCATTTTAAAATGATTGAGTACAAATATTCTCTGTGTACTAATTTGAAAGTAAATTAAGTCAGCTGTTTCTAGAATAGCATGCTCTTATAAAATAGTTAGGTTTTCTTTAACTTAATAAAACCACAGAATCTTCTAAAGAGGCTAGAATGAATTCCTTGTTTTTAGGACTTTTATTTCATAGGAACACTTACATATTCTACATATGAAAACAGCCTTGTGTGTATCAGAGTTTTACTTGTTAAAGGGTCCATCAGTAAATGCCAAGGAACACGAATTCATAAATATATAACTGGCTTTAAAATGTTATCATTTTAATGACTTTCCTTTTCATTTAATATGGAAGATAAGAGGACAAAAATGGAAGTGTATTTTTTTTAATGAACATGCCTTCCACTATTCACTAATTCATTCACTCAATGAACAAATATTTACCAAGCATCTCCATGTGCCAGGCACTGGGCTCAGTGTTAGTGGTACTACTGAGAGCAACAGAGGCATAGTCCCAGTTTCCACAGTGCTAAGAGTCTAGCTAAGCCAAACTAACAACAAGACACTCTGTTAATAGTATTTCTGCTTTAGCCGGGTGGGGGGTTATATTTATTTACTCCAATGAGCCTGAAACACTGGAAATACATTGGTGTTCTAACTGGTGCACTTCTTAGTTCCTTACATGTACAACTGATTTTACAATTTAGAGAGGAAGGAGGCTTGGTCTGTACCTTTTGTCCATCATTTTTAAAGCCACAAGTACAGTTTTATCTAGTACAATTAAAAAAACATCTTGAGGCTGCTGCAAATCACTTGTGGTTTTGCAGCTAGGACTGCAGCAGGTCAGAAGTCAAGGATGGCCAAAGCTAACAACAGAGAGGAAGCCACAAGGGGCCACAGGACAGTCATGGGCTCCAAGCTACAGTGGACACCTCCTAGGGGGTTGTCTGACATGCAAGGATTCCTTCTTTCTGGGAATGGTCTTGATACACAAGGTAACATAACTCTGGTCTTGGGCTAGTCAAATTCTCTCTCTGCTGATAAAAAAACACTTGAAACGGAAAGAGAGTGATTTCAAATCTTTGGAACTGAATCATATTAGCGGTGGCACTTGAGAAAGAATATCCATGAACTCCTCCTACTCAGTTCCCTAGAGTTTTCTGGTCTCTCTCCCTTTCTTCCTCTTTTGCTTCTCTCTTTCCCTTGGCTTAAGTGAGGTAGCTGGATGTGTTGCTAAGCTGGGTCATTATTTTCCAGGGGCTAGCTAGCATTACTATTCTATGGAAAGTGAAGCCAGCTTCACAGTAGGTGGGAGTCTCTCACAGCCTAACTAGTTTACTCTGGTTTCCTGTCCAATGATGTGGAGAAAAGACACGGAAGTGCCAGGTTAATGCGAGCTTCTGCCAGGCCAGCAAAAGAAGTGGATATACTCACAAGTATAAGGGGATGCTCGAACGCAGATTTCAGTAGAGGCAGCAAGGTATAGATGTGATATTCTACAGCCAGATCAGTTTATGCAGAGTTTACAAAGGAATAATAATAGCAAATAGTTATATAGTGTTTACTACAAGCCAGGAATTATTCTAAATGCTTTACATATTTTAACTCATTTAGTCCATATTGTTTTCAATGAGAAAAGTGAGGCACAGGTAGATTAAGTGAATTGCCTCAGTCATACAGCTAGTAAATAATAAAGCTATCATTCAAACACAGGCAGCGTTGGCTCCAGGATCTATGTTCTAACCTACTCCTGACTGTTCCATGCTAGTTAAGTTTAGGTTCTATACATTTTGAATCCCCCAGCCAGATCAGTGATTTAAAAGGGATCAGAAACAACCTGCTGCTGAATGATCTTTGGCAGAATGACAAAACCAAGATGGAAATCAAAAAAATTTTTAATTGAATGACAATGGTGACACACACCACCAAAATCTCTGGCATACAGCAAAAGTAATGCTAAGAGAAAAATTCACAGCACTAAATGCCAACATCAAAAAGACAGAAAGATCACAAATGAACAACCTAATGTCACAACTCAAAGAAATACAAAAACAAGAACAAAACAAACCTAAAGCTAGCAGAAGACAAGAAATAACAAAGATCAGAGCAGAATTAAATGAAATTAAAACCAAAAAAAATTACAAAGAATCAATAAATGAAAAATTGGTTCATTTAGAAGACAAACAAAATTGACAGACCACTGACTAGATTAAGCAAGAAAAGAGAGGATTCAAGTAAGCTCAATCAGAAATGAAAAAGGAGACATTACAACTGATACCACAGAAATACAAATGAAGACTACTATGAACACCTCTATGCACACAAACTAGAAAATCTAGAGAAAATGGATAATTAAAAAAAAAAAAGACAGTAGAAAAATGGGAGATGTTTCAGCTGTTACCAGGTCAAAAAATTGTCATTGGAACCTCAAGAAATCTAACTGAAGCTGAGACACAATTTTATAGGGCAGTCTGAAATGTCTGGAATGAACCTCTGAGAGGGGGCAGAATCAGGGAAAACCTACCAAGAATGTGGCCTTTTAAACCTACAGCAAGTCCAGAGTGACAGCAACTGGAGAACTATAGCTTGGAGACTGAGGACTCTATACAAAGAGTCCAGAAAATTTAGACAGATTTAAGAAGAAGGCAGGGAATCAACAAAAAATATTTAAAGCATATTTTTTAAATATTCAACGTGATAAAATCATTATAGGTGAGGGTACAGGTATTGCCTTGTCCAAAGGGAACACTCCATAAATGTAAGGAATTTGGGAAAATCCAGTAAGATGAGACATATTACAAGAGGCATATTATAGGAAAAGGCAGGGAGAGCAGAAAGAGATCAAGTCCAGGCTTGGGTTTCATGCTGACTTCATGGGAAATTTCCTCCTGGATGGAATTATCCAACCCAGGAAGGCGAGGATGGATATCATTTATTTGAACAGTGGAGGCTTTTGTAAGACTTACTGATTTCTTATCTTTCATATGCGGGACCTCATCAGACAACATTTAAGGAAATATGTTAGAAAAATATATGTTTGGATCTGAAAGCAATGAACAACTAAAAAACAAGGTACCAGTAAATAGTACTAATTTTACATTGGTAAAGAAAGAGAAAGATCAACTATGAGAATAATTTAAACTCTTAGAAACTCAATTCGGAGCCCCTAAAATAGGGTTGCCAGATTTAGAAAAAAAAATAAAGGACATCTGTGATGGTTAATTTTATATGTCAATTTGGCTGTGCCAAAGTGTTCAGATATTTGGCCAAACTTTATTCTGGATGTTTCTATAAGGGTCTTTTTGGATGAGATTAACATTTATATCAGTGGATTTAGACTAAAACAGATTGCCCTCTATAATGCCAATGGGTCTAATCCAATCAGGTGAAGAAAAAGACTGACCTCTCCCTAGAAAAAAGGAATTCTGCCAGCAGACAGCCTTCAGACTTAAATTGCAACATCCACTTCTCCCTGGGTCGCCAGCCTGCCAGACTACCCTGCAGATTTTAGACTTGCCAGCCTCCAAAATCATGGGAGCCAATTCCTTAAAATAAATCTTTCTTTCTCTCTTTATATATATATATGCACACAACATGTTTGTTCTATTTCTCTTGAGAACCCTGACTAATACAGACACTCAATCAAACTTGAGTTTCAAATAAGCAATGAATATTTTTTTTTAGTATAAGTGTGCCCTAAATATTGCATGGGACAAACTTATACTAAAAAATTACTTGTTGCTTATCTGAAACCCAATTTTAATCATGTTTCTTTTATTTTGTATGGTAACCCTGCCCTAAAAGCAGTAGAACAACAGAGAGAGATAAAACACTGTGCTTTTTTCATTTCTATGAAAAAGATATAGCACAAGGAAATTCTACTATTGAGGAAAGCAAGTTTCCTGAATGAGAAGATGCTTATCCTCATCAGGTCCTAGGGGCACACATTTCTGAAATATGAATGGCTGCTTTAGGTCAGGAGTATGTTGAGATTAATTCTTCAGATGAGAATGATCAAAGTTGTGTAAGCATCAGTAGTTCCACAGCAATGCACGTGGCAACAGCCACCAGGGTTCCAAAGACAACCGCTCACCAGACTTTGTGGAAACCATGCCATTAGACAAACTTACAGTCAGTCCACCCACCGTTGATGCTCAAAGGGGAAAAACAAATTTTAAAATTTTGAAAATATTGCACAGAAAAGAAAGGCACTGCAAACAAGCTCTGATGACTTGGGTGTTCACCACTGCAAGTTTCTAAACTTTTCAAAAAGGCAAAATTGTCTTCAGAAGCTCTCTCTCAGAATGGAAACAATATGTTTAGATGACTATTCTCCCATATCATAATGCATTATACCAAAATCAACCTCAAGATGGGGGAGTTTTCCTAGTCGAGTTTAAATGGACAAATCATGGATTCTAGACAATTAGTAGACTGGCGTAGCTAACTCTTTCGCTCCCTTGTCATATGTCATCCTCTGTGCAAAGCCTATTTTATTCTCCCTACTTGAAATTTCCCTCACTTCTAAAGACTATAAATTTGCCCCATTTTTTCCATAGTGTGAATGAACTTCTAATGTATTTTAACTTGTTAATTTTGTTTAATGTCTGCTTTCTGCAATGAGAACATAACTCTGTTGAGAATGGTAATGTTTGCCTTTTTTTGCATTTTAAATTTTTTTCCCTGTATATTGGTCAAAGCTTTAGAATTCTCCAGAACTTAATATATAAATGAGATTTATTGTAAGGAATTGATTCATGCAACCACGGAGGTTGAGAAGTTCCACAATCTCCCGTCTGCAAGCTGGAGACCTAGGAAAGCCAGTGGTGTAGTTTGGAAGCATGAGAGACAGTAAACGGATTCCGTTCCAAGTCTGCAGGCCTGAGAACCAGGAGCACCAAGGACAGGTGAAGAATGATGTGCCCGCTCAAGCAGTCAGGCAGAGATGATTCAGCCTTTCTCCACATTTTTGTTCTATTCAGGTCCTCATGGATTGGATGATCCCAGCTCACATTAGGGAGGGCAATCTGCTTTAGGAAGGGCCCACATCAGGGAGTGCCACCAATTTAAATGCTAATCTATCTGGAAACCCCTCATAGACACACCCAGAAATAATTTTTAACCAGATATCTGAGCTCCTCCCCGTGGCCAAGTCAAGTTGACATATAAAATTAACCATTACACCCAGAAGAGGAAGAAGCATTCAGGATATATTCAATCAGGATTTGTTGAATAGAGGAATGTAATTTTATCCTATTGCGGTAGCTTTGACAACCATGTAGGAAATGATCTGAGATGACAGTAGAACGTGAAATGAGTATCAAGACTTTGGTTCAGAGTGGTTTTGGAGTTAAATCTACACTGCTTTTTCTCTCTGCCCCCAGTGATCCCATGAAAAACTAGGAATTGATATCTGGGTAGAGGCTGCACTAATAAAAGTCCCCCTAGTTGTCTAAGGGCTTAATGTTTAAGCCCAACGGCTTAAGAGACAAAAATTCTCGGGAACTTTGGAAGTGGGGATGCTTATTATGCACTCATCTGTTTTCTGTGTGGAGGGAATGCCCAAATACTCTGACTCCCAAATACTCCAATTTCTAACTCCTGTTAGGAAGTGGAGTGATTTACTTGGTTAATAAATTTTGGAGAAGAACTAGGCAGATGTTTAGCCCAGTCCCTTCCTCCATCTTTCTTTGGGATGGAGTTGCTTCAGGAAAGACATTCTACATTAATCTGCTTCTTAAAGCTGTAAATTTTATAGGAGTTCTTCTCCCAAAGAGGAGAAGTCTATGATTTTTCCATACTGCTGTGGCTAGATGGATAAGCACGCCCATTTCTGGAGTATTTTATGAAGAGCACCAGTGTTGCCAAACATCCCAACTGTGTTCTCCAGTCTAGCCTTTATAAACAATAAACATGATCCTTGATCTCAAAGTGCTTGACATTTTGTCAATATCTCCATTGATCACAAAATTGTTCTGGAAAATGAATGTTATCTATTGGATACATTTGAACTCCAACCATACTTTCAACTACAACTCCTGTAGCATGAACCAAGTTGTATCTTTTATAATTCATTCCTTCTTATTTTGTAAATTTTTATTAGAGTGATGACTGTACACCAGATGTTTTCCTTAATGCTAGTGATAGACAGATGAATAAGGTGTGTCTACCTGCCCTTAAGGAACTTACAACCGAATGGGGAAGAAATAGATATGCAAACAACAGGATAAAATACAATGAGGTAAGTACTACATTAAAATCTGTTCAAAGTGTTTCAGGAACAGAGAGGGCAAAGGTCTTGCTCTCTGCCAAGGAGAAGAGGAAAGGCATCAGGGATGCTTTCATAAAGGAAGGAAAAATAACAAGACAGTTACTACTAAATTAGAGGAAGGATGTGGAAAGGGCTGAAATTTTATTTGAAAAAGCCCTTCATCAGATAGAAAAACTAACCCTTGGCAAAAATATATAGTAGTTGAAATTTATTTTTCAAATCCCTCACTCAAATATCCGTTCTCTGACTTTTCCTTACTTTTCCCAGGCATTCAAAGATCTCTTCCTGTTTGATTCCTTCCAGTTTTTGAGGCCAATGATCTGAAAACGCTTTCATGTTGAAGAGTTTGATGACTTGACTGGAGTTACTGCTCAGAGACATTTATGCTTTAAAAAAAAGTCCAGTGGGAGTTCAAGCCCTAACACTGATGAATGATTTGCTAGGCCAGAGATGCTAGGGAAATAAGTGCTGATGGATCTTTTCTAAAATTGTATCCTATGTAGCATCTCAGGAGGAGTGTGGCTGCAAAATAACTAAGGAAGCTGGACAAAAGCTGTGGACATTCCAGAGAAAACTTAAGACATACTTTTGGTAAGTCCTTTGCCTAAATTTTCATTACTACCTTGAATGGTAAAGCTGTCTAAATACATCTAAAATACTTCGATAAGTACGAAGTTTGCATTAGCTTGATTTCAATTTTCTAAAGGTCCAAGAATGTTTAGGCTGTGAATCTCATTTGATCTAATCTCCCTTTAATCTTATTTTTGCATTATGCTAAAACAAGTAGTTAATTAAATGTATTACTTTTGGGCATGCAGATAAAATTCAACTGATACAACTCAGTTGTTAATTGATTGTTATGACACTGTTTAACCACAATCCAAGATATTAATACAAAGCATAATATTTCATAAGCATAATATTTAATAAAATGTTCTAGCTTCCAATGAACAATCACCACTTGTTTCTCGCATCCCTGTGTACTAAAATCATGTTTTTTTTTTTTTTTTTTTGGTTTTGTTGTAGAACTTAAGAAATACGCACTTTAAAAAAGAACCTAAGCAATGAGGTATGGGGAAGACTGGAATGATACACCTAACTAAAAAGATAAGCAGATCTGAGTAGGAATGTTTAATTCAGTGTCCCTGATATTGCAGCATGAGCATTTATTTATAATTTTTAAGTTACACATGCATGTTATATGCATTTCTTTGCATGTATGAGTTTTTATGTTAAAAAAATTTAACAGTTAAGCAGAAGATGAATCCTAGAGAGGTAAAATGAGGACACAGCCTGGTGTAGGCAGAGAGCATATAACAGTAGGAATAAGATAGCTTTTAGAGTCAAACTTAGGTTTGTATCCCAGCTTTGCCACTTATTAGCTATGTGACATTACATAAATTACTGAACCTTTCTGAGCTCCTATAGCCTTATCTGTAAAATATGACTAATAATTGTTTAAGGTTTAAAGGAAAAAGAGCTGGCTGTAGAATGAGAAGGAGATGTAGGGGAAGTGGGTCTAGTGTTAAAATAGAAAGAAACTATATTAAGGAAGTTAAAGGAGAAACTGAAGATAATGACAATGCAAACTGCCCACAAACTGCAGGGCTCAAATAGGAAAAGAGGGCACTGAATGAAACATAGGTGCCTGGAAGTCGCCTTAATATTAGTGCCCAGATTCCTAATGTCCCAAGTACCACCTCCTGTCTCTTGCTCCTATTCATAACCCTAAAATACTATGGTATGACTGAGTATGTATAGACAAATATAATGCAAGCAAACTGTAGGATATAGTGTTAAGTACCCTTACCTGCTCCATTAGTTATGCTAGGCAAAATGGCAAATGTATAATCTAAGATTACTTTTAATACTAACCCAGCTCTTGAAATTTATTGGTCCAGTATAACAGGCTTAAGCCAATGAGCACATAGCATTCTCATGGTGTACAGTAATGGTACAGGAAGGGGATGCAACCCCATTTAGGCCAATGAAATGATAGAGAAGGGAATATTTTCCAGGGGCTTCTGGGAGAGGTTTTTCTTTTTTGCATAAAAAGAAGCTCAGTATTTCTTCCTTTGCAAATTGTCATACACATGTGTGAGGTCTATAACTGCACAGCATCAAGCTACCAGCCTGAGGATAAAGCTGACACAGAGAAGGGTAGAGTCCTGAAGTTGACCTCATTTCTGAACTTCTGGTTATGCAAACTGTCAAATTTCCTTTGTAGATATGAGTTCCCCCCTCCCACTACACCCCCCAACACCACTGCCTAAGCTCCTGATCACAGTAGCACTAAGTCATCAACATCATAGTAGAATCATTGGGATGTGGCTTAGAAATAAGGACTTAGTGAAGAACACAAGTAACAGGGGACCCAGCACAGACCTGAGATGAAGGCAACTGGAAGAGGAGTAGCTCCAGGATCTTTTACACTAATGAACCCTACTCCTTACATTGCACTAATGTTCCCCACTTCCTTCACTCTGTTTACCATAAAGCATACGAGGCTTGATTGATTTTCAATCCCTGATTCATTGATACATATTTATACAATACTTAAGAAGAATGGTTTGTTAGATTTCCCAGCTCTTAAAGGAGAAAACTAAAATGGAAAACAGAATGTCAAAAGAAGGGGTAGTTAAAAAGCAAGAACAGTCACAGCAAAAGTGACAGCTGACAACTTGATATGGAGGGAAGCCCAAAGATAGAATTCTATTATCACACTTTACAATAATGGAAGATTACAAAACCGTCCTTGAGTCATCAGGAAAATGTTAAATCATGTTCAATGGTTTCTAATATGAAGGCAGGAACATGACTGATCATAATGATTTTTACCAAACTGGTTAATATTAGACTATTTTGATATTTGAAAGGGTAATATTCAGTTATCTTAAAACAAAATAATGTTAAGTGTTATCTCTTGCTAATATTAATATTAAATGGATTATTTACATTAAGGAAAAGTATAATATCACTGCCATAAGGATAGAATTATTAGGAATTTAAATTTTATAAGAAGATAAAAAATGAAAACACCAAAACTCTTCAATGAATGCTTATTATTTAGAAACTCAATAGACAGGCTTTGTGTATTTTTAGTGTGCATAATATTGACTCTGGTCAATTTGAGGAAAAATCATACCCTCATAAATAGTTCTCTGTATGAAAACAATAGCTTCTTTTCCTGAGCAGGTCACAGCCACAATTATGCTACCACGAATTTCTTAAGTATTGAAAACTAAGTTGTGTTGAAAAAAACTGAATAAAAAGAGATTATGGCAAAGCTAATGAAACAAAGTCCTTGAAAATACAAATTTATGAACATAAGTTATGGGCATATACTTTTTGGGTTGTTACATCTTCTTGGTGAACTGTTCTCTTTATCATTATGAAATGACCTTCTTTAGCCCTTGTATTATATTTTGCTCTGAACTTACTTTTTTCTGTAGTCATTCTAGCTTTCATTTAAATAATTTAGCATGGTATATTTTTTCCATTCTTTTATATTTAATCTTTCTGTGTCTTTGCATCTAAAGGGCATTTTTTAATAGGCGATATATAGTTAGTCTTGCTCTTTTATCCATTCTGACAAGCTCTGTTTTAACCATGGTAATTATATCATTTACACTTAATGTCATTATTGATATGTCAAAACTTGTCTGCCATTTTATTATTTGTTTTCTGTTCTGTTCCCTCAGTTTCTTGTTTCTCTGTTTCTTTTCCCTTGCCTTCCTATAGGTTACTTGAACATATTTTTAGTTCAATTTTGATTTATTTATAATGTTTAGAGTATATTGTTTTTATAGATTTCTTAGTGGTTGCTCTAGTTATTTACACACACACACACACACACACACACACACATAAACTTATTACAGTCTACTGGTATCAATGTTATACTACTTCAAGTGAAGTAGAGAAACCTTACTTACATTTAGGTTCCTTTCCCCTATCTACCTTTTAAATATAATTGTATTAATTATTTCCTGTACATACATTGTGCTTTTTTGCTTCAGCCGTAAAAAATGAGGTAAAAGAAAGTCTATTATGCTTACATTTATTTTTTTACATTGTATTGTTCTTTCTTTACTGAATGTACAAGTCTTCTTCTATTATCACTTTGTTTGGAGAGTTTTGTTTAGCCATTTGCTAGCAACCAATCTCTTAGTTTTCCTTCATCTGAGAATGATTATTTCTCCTTCATTGCTGAAGAATGGTTGAATTGGATATAGGGTTCAGGGTTGACAATTCTTATAATACTTGAAAATGTATTGTCATTTCCTTCTGGTCTCTATGGTTTCAGATGGAAAATATACTGTCATTTGAATTGATGTTGCTTTATATGTAATGTGTTATTTCTCTCTGGCTGTTTTTAAGATTTTTCTTTGTCTTTAGTTCTCAGAACTTTAATCATGAAATGCCTCGGTATGGGTTTTTAGGATTTATCTTCTTTGGAGTTCACCCAGCTTCTTGAGGATTTAGATTTATGTCTTTGGCCAATTTGGGGAAATTTGCAATAATTACTTCTTCAAATACATTTTTTATTTCCATACTCCTTCTCCTCTCCTGAGACACTGAAGATGCAAATATTAGATATTTTGTTATTTTTCCACCAAATTACTAAGGCTCTATTCATTTTTGTTTAGTCTATATTCTTTGTTGTTTGGATTGAGTAAATTCTATTAAGCTGTCTTTGTGTTCATTTAATCTATTTTCTGATGTTTTCACTCTACTATAGAGTTCATTCAGTGAGATTTTTATTTTGGTAATTATGTTTTTCAGTTATATAATTTCCATTTGTTTCTTTTTTATAACTTCTATCTTTTTTGCTGAGATTTTCTGTTTTTCTTCACTTGTTTCAAGAGACTATGTAATTAATTGTCTCTTGAAGCATTTTTATGATGGCTGCTTCAATTTTCTTGTCAGATAATTCCAACATCTAATTCTTCTTGGTAGTGGGGTCAGTGGACTGTCTTTTCTCATTCAGATTGTAGCTTTTCTGGTTTGTGGTATAATGAGTGATATTCAACTGTATTTTAAATATTTTGGTTATTATGTTATGAGACTCTTAATCTATTGAAATTTTTCATTTTAGCAGGCACTTACCCTGTATACCTTACAGGTTCTGGACTACTTTTGTGGGCTTTAGATCCTAGGACAGTTTTCTGATCTCTTATAATGCTAATGCTGTTCTGGTCTGTTTTGTTCTTCCAGCATTGCTGGGGTTTCTGCTTAAACTCTGCTGGTGTTGTCTGCCAAGATTGAAAGTGTATCTTTGGGTTCCCTAATGGGGCTGGGTAGCCTTCTGGGAAGGCAGAGAAGCTAGTGGGCCTAGGTCTTCTTATGACACAGGGTGGAGGGTAGGAAGCCACAGGGCACACTGATGCCACTGTAATCACCACATAGGTCTGCTCACAGGCAGATCAGGGCTGGGATGGCCTGGAGCCTTACTGTTCTGCTGCTGCATGTGAATTGTACTGTCAATCAGGATTCAAGAACAGAGGTTGGGGCTCTCTGTGGTTTTTCCCCTCTCTCAGTCCTCTGAAGTGAGAGCAGGCTTCTCTTGCTTTTTATTCTTCTTTTCTTTATGCCTGTTGACAGTGCCAGGTTGCAGGCCTCTCTGGTCCAGTCCAGGGATACATGGGAGATAAAAAGAAAATCCAAGGAATGCACCATGATGTCTTTCCTCAAGTCCTGAAGTTCCAGCCAGTCTGCCTTCCTCTTTCAAATATTCAGAGTCCTTTTTTCATGGTCTGTTGAATAATTTCCAGGGTGTTTAGTTATGTTTAGAAAAGGTGCAGGGAAAGGTGACTCTATGCCATAGAATCCAGAATCAGAAGTTTGAGGTCCCCTTCCTTCGTCCATCCCTCTCTCCCTGCCTTCCTCCCTTCCTTTCTCTTTTTCTTCCCTTTTTTCCCTTCCTTTCTCTCTTTCTCTTTCTTTCTCTTGCCCACCCATCTTTCTTCCTTTCCAGCAGACTTTTGTGGCGCATATTCACTTTTGAAGTCAAGTAATTAATTTCTTCACCCATTTTCCATTCATTCTAAAATATTTATTAAATACCTCCTAAGTGCCAGGCAATATGCTATGTGTTGTTGATATAATAGTGAATAAGACAGAGTTCTTTCTTCTGAGAATGAAAATTAAAGAATTAAAATGATTGTCTAGGTGTATCTGAGTATGGATCATATTTAACTTATTTTTGTACACTACACTATAAGACATTTTAATATGCAGTCAGATGTTTTAATAATTTTAAAAAGTACATTGAATTAAGTCTCTGCTTATGTTTTTCTTTTAGTTCTGATTTCTGTCTTAGGAAAATATATAATTCTTAGGTTGGATTTTCATTTTCTATTTTTCCATGTACATCATTGTTTCCCTTCATTATTTATTGTTTGGTCATCTTTCCTTTGTATTCATGGAGTGATTCCAGTTTTTGTTGCTGATATTTATACAATATAAATTAT
>NW_012149685.1:918494-921272 GCF_000956105.1 Propithecus coquereli
GAGCCCAGGAGTTTGAGGTTGCTGTGAGCTAGGCTGACGCCACGGTACTCACTCTAGCCCGGGCAACAAAGTGAGACTCCGTCTCAGAAAAAAAAAAACATATATATATTTTGTTCTCCTATTACCGAATATGATCAAGGATTCAAATAAAGTCATGTAGCTGGAGCACAGAGGGCAAGGGAATAGAGTGTGAGATGAGGCTGACAGGGTAGGGATAGGCTAGACTCTACAAAGTCTTACAAACTATAGTAAGGCTCTTGTCTTCCTTCAATGAGCAATGGAAAACCATAGGGTCATTTTAAGATAAAAAACTTTCAGAACTGTATGTAGAAAGCCATTTATGGGAGTATCTGGTAGAATCTTTACAGAGGTGATTTGTGAACAAATTCAAAATATTTAGGAGATAAAATTGAGAGGCCTTGAAATTAGAATAGATATAAGAGGAAAAAGGGCTAGAAAGGTATGAAAGATGACTCCTAGGCTTACAGATTTTGAATGAGGAGGGTTGACAGCATCTAGCATTCAGACAGAAAACACCTGAAAAAGTTCAGGTTTTAAACAAAAGATCATGGATTTGGTTTGGGATTTACTGAGTCTGAGGCATTGTTGACACATCAAAGATGATGTTTCAAGTACACATTGGGATGAATGGAGAGAGGTGTGGGAGGGAGATATCAGTTTGTGAATCATCTGATTACAGTAATAACTGACACTTTATATATCAATATTGTCTGTGGAGACAGCATATTTGGAAAGAAGAAGATGACTTCAAATTATCTTCTGAAATTCAAATATATAATGGCTGGAAAGAGAAGCTTGAGCAAACAAAAAGATAGTGAGAGAGATTGTAGAAAATCCAGGGAAGTATTGTATTATGGTGGCAAAGTCATTAGAGGATGTTTTAGGCAGTTCAGGCTGTTATAACAAAATACCATTAATGAGGTAGCTTACAAACAACAAAAATTTATTTCTCATAGTTCTGGAAGTTAGGAAGTCCAAGATCAAGGTTCTGGAAGATTTAGCATCTGGTAAGGGTCATTTTCTGGTTCATAGGTGGCACTTTATTTTTACCTCCCAAAGGCCTACCTTCTAATATCATCACATTGTTCATTAGGTTTTAACATACAAATTTTGGAGGAATACAAACATTCAGACCATGGTAGTTTTAAAAAGAAAGAAATAATCAATAATATTGATTCTTGCTAAGAAGTAAGAAGGGCACTGAAAAAAATGCTTGATGGATTTAGCAAATGGTAGGCAGAATTCTAAGATGGCCTCATGATCATCTTTGCATCCCCTGATGTTTGAGCCATATATAATCCTTTCTCCTTGGATGCAAGAAGGGCCTGTGACTTTCTTATAGACAACAGACTATGCAAAGGTGATGGTGTAATTATGATCCCAAATTGGTTGATATTAAATTAATCAAAATTGAGATTCTCTTGGGTGTACCTGGCTTAGTCAGATGAAAGCACTTAATAGAGGGGCAGGGCTCTCTTCCCGAGACAAGGGAGTAAGCAGCCATACGTAGCAGAGTGTCCATGCAGAAAGGAAGTTCAGAAGCCCTCTAGAGCCAAAAGTGCCTCTAGCTGAGAGCCAGCAAAAAGCCAGGGGTGTTGAGATAGCACCACAAAGAAACAAATTCTGCCAACAGTGAGTTTAGAAGTGAATTCTTCCCCAGTTGAGCTTCTGATAAGGCTTAAACCTGGTGAGAACCTGAAGCCAAGAACTGCAGCCTGGACTCAGTGCCTGGACTCCTGACCTATAGAAACTGTGAGACAATAAATGAGTGTTAACTTAAAACAATAATTTTGTGGTAATTTGTTACATAGCAATAGAAAACTATTACAGCAACATAAAAAGATTATTGGTGATCAGAATGAAAGCTGTTTCAGTAGAGTGATTGGGTAGGAGTCAGAGTGGACCAGTTTGGAGGACTGAGAGGGAGGTAAGTAAATCGAGTGAGTATAGATGACTCTTTTGGGAGGTGTGCCTGGGAATAGAACAAGAGTGTAGGGAGATAGCTGAATGGTGCTGTGGCTTTAAGGACAAAGTTTTTATTTTGTTTTTCAGTGGGGAATAACTTAAGCATGTTTTAAAAGTCTTTCTTCTATAAGAATTAATTTCTTTTTACTGAAAGTTTGCTTGACTATGTTAAATGCAGCATTACTAGATATAATTCACACTAAACAATTGACTAAGAGCTATGTCTGGTGACCTTATGTTGATCTTAACATTGGAAATATTATAAAAGAGTATAAAGAATTATAAAACTATGAAATAAGCGATTTAGCAAAACCTTCCTGTATACAACATCTCCAAATAACAGAGGGCTTTCCCTACTCCGGAGAATTATATAGCCTGAGCCAAGTTCCACCATTCCTTTCAATTCTCAGTACAGGGAAGCCCCTACCATTTGATTTTTTATGATGGTTTTCCAACATGGCAGTTTTCTATGGGTGTTGACCAAGAAGTCCTGGTATAGATCCTATATTGAATTTGTAGAATCATGGGGAAAGAATGATGCCATGGTGTCAGACAAATGACTGACTAACATTGTTACAAGAATTTCAGGTTTATGGCATTTGTTTAGAACCTGTTTCTTGCCATGCATTATTGTTGCTAAAAATAGTGGTGTTGCTTTTGTGGATTTGCATTTCTGCTCTCAAAAATATGTGTTGGCCGGGCACGGTGGCTCACGCCTGTAATCCTAGCACTCTGGGAGGCCGAGGCAGGTGGATTGTTTGAGCTCAGGAGTTTGAAACCAGCCTGAGCAAG
>NW_012149685.1:935751-937192 GCF_000956105.1 Propithecus coquereli
GTTAATCTGCTGTTTACATGTTGATTTTTGATCATTTTGGTATTGTCACTGAAAGCTTTGCTTCTATCAGTGACATTTTAAATTTTTGAGAATTGCCAAAAAGATAACTGTGGTGAAAGGAACTCAATATAAATTATATAAATGATACGCCAATAAATGAAAAAAATTCAAAAACATTAAAAGTCCTTTTGTTCTTTGGAATGCTAAATGTGGTGCCCACTGGAAAATACACTTAAAATCAAGTCAAAAGTTTTACAGAGTAATGCTCATGTCCAAACTATTATATAACTGTGAGACTTCCATCTTCTTGAGATTACACTCTGGTTACTTGAACTCTTCCACCAGTGTCATCTATGATCTACAGTTTGCATTAAATGGTCAGACAAAATGACCAAAAACAAAATTTTGGAGCACAGCCATGACACTCCTCCAAAGGAGCTGTTCTAGCTACTTTTGAGATTGGCAAGCCACCAGTGGGAGTGTGTTAACAATTCCAGCAAAAAGAGATTAAGTGAAATGACCACAGGCAAGACAGATGCTCTAACAACTCATTGAAGAGCTCTGAAAAGTGTAGCCTCCATGTTCTACTGCTGGGAAGAAATAAGGCAGCCAGATTAATTTCAAATAGCTATCAGAGGTTATGAGCAAAAGGTGTCAGCAACTTTCCTGGTGATGTCTCACAAATCTAGCTAGGTCTCAAAATCACCTGAGGAATGATTTCCCAGTACTAAAGATTTTCATTCCATATGCTGAGGTCAAGTCCTGGTAGGTATATTTTTTAATGTTAATCAGGTGCTTATAAAGTAGCCAGACTTACACTTGTTCAGATACTGGCATTTGGGATACCCCACAAGTATTATAAAAACACTTGGAGATGTAGGGGAGGCAAGTTCAATGGATTCATTCAGGTGATAAAGTTATCTACTAATACAGAGGTGGGGAGAGGGCCTGGGGAGGACACTGCAGTTAGGACAGGAATTATCAAAAAGTGAAAAGAGTAGTCTAAAAGGTAAAATCAAAGGCTTGCCAAGCTGCGTGGAGGTCACCCCAAGGAACCTGAAGACTGTCCATTTATAAGGTTGATAATCTCAGTAGGGAAATAATTTCCTCCAACAAGGTTTGGCAGACTCAGATCAGGGAACAAGTTTGGATTGATCTAGAATTGTGGACTGCGATGGCGGTATAGCTAGTGAACGACAGATGTGCAATTTGGGAGAGAATCTGGTTGACGTGGATTTATACTGGATAGAGGAGGAAGAGGGAGAATGATTGACTCACTGGAGGACAAGGAGGTTGGCATAAGAGAATAAAGGTGTCAGGTGTCATAATAGGCATTCTAAAATGTCTATTATGTGCAAGGTTTTATGTTAGGTTCTTTATATATACATTATCTATGTCATCCTTATTTTATCTATGGTTAATCTGAGTCTCAAACAATGTT
>NW_012149685.1:937242-943207 GCF_000956105.1 Propithecus coquereli
TGTCTCAAAAAAAAAAAAAAATGTGTTAATACCCTCAAACAAATGTTTAGGTTGAAATAAGAAGTACAATAAGAAGAGAGCAAGTGAGCAAAAAAGAGAGAGAGAGAGAGAAAACTTGCTACATCCCAGGTTCTGTACCAAGTACTTAATATAGATATCTCCTTTAATCCTTAAAACAATCCTGTAAGGTAGGCTCTATCATTATCCCCATATTTTTCAGATAAATCAACTGAGTATTACTGAATCTTGGATTTAAAAAAATAATATTCTGGATCCTGCAGCTTGTTACATTGTCATATTAGAGAATAAACCCTTTGTGTGTCCCTAATGTAAATAGTTTTAACTACTACGATATTTTGCTTCCATTATAGAAAAGATGGTGGCTTTGTTCTCAGGGAATTAATACTGGTTGTAACAGGACAAGAAGAACTTATCATTATACTAACAAAAAACAATGAAAACCTCTCTGGAAGATAATATAATTTTACAGATTTCTCATTTTGCAGTACGACTTTCCATGTTGAGTAACATAGTCCAGCTGAGTTTCTGTGGTGATATGTGAAAGATTGCCCTGACTGCCACAGTCCAATTGAGAACTTTTAACACAGGCAACAGTTATATTACATACCTTAATGCATGTACCTCACGTTAGAGAATGATAAAACTTCACTATGAAATATACCAATCAATCATTAGTAGTCTTTTGTATAGCTAAGTTAATATCATCTGACACCAATCATTTGACATAGGCTAGTAGTTTCCAAACTTGAGCTTGCATCAGAATCTCCTGCAGGGCTTCTTAAAATCCAGATTACTGGGACCTGATTTAAGAGTTTCTGATTCAAAAGGTATAGGTTGCAGCCCTAGAATTTGCATTTCTAACAAGTTCCCAGGTGCTGCTGTTGGTCTCAAGATGACACTTTGAGAACCACTGGCCCAGACAAGGGTTCAAAACCCTTTTTCCATAAAGAATCATGTAAATATTTTTGGTTTGGTGGGCCATATGGTGTCTGTCACTACTATTCAATTCTTTGGCAGTGCAAAAGCAGTTGTATATAATATCTAAATAAATGAGTAATGGCTGTGTTTCAATAAAATTTTATTAACAGAAACAGTTATCAGGCTAGATTTCATAAATAAACCATGGTTGGCCAACCTTTGGCCTAGATCAACTCTGTACAAGAGTCCTCAAAAGTCATTTTTTTTATGTTAAATAGCAGCTCTCTGAGAATTATCTGTAGATGTATCTGCAAATATCCCTTCTAAGTTTTTTTTTCATCTGTAGAACTATACCAGAGACTAAGCTGATTCTGTTAAATCAGAATAGAGGATAAAGCCCAAAGTTTTCCTATGAACCCAATAAAAAGAAGCAATACTTTTATGAAAGAGTCCCATCTTATAAATGATTTTTGTTTTAAATGCCCATGAATTCTAACTTCATTTTCAAATTTTAGTTTTAATTAAACATTGTTTGTAGTGTTAGAAGCTAGAAATCTACCTATTAAAAGAAGATTAACATTATACTGAACAACATATATGTCAGCCCAATGAGGTTATCTATTGACTTTATAATAAAACAAAACAAAACAAAAACACTCAACTTGCCATGAGCATGCTCTGCTTTTATATTTTTGATCTTTACTGAGAGCAGGATACTTCAAACTAATTTAAGATGCCAACATAATTTTAAAAGTGTACTAAACAGTATACCTCAGTGAACCCACTACATTAGCTTGGTCTTTGTAAAATGTAAGTTCCTGTAAAAGGACAAAATTCAGATACATTTTTGTCATAATGGAATGTAATTTATTTCCCTGAAAACGATTATATGCAAATACCATGAGGAAATTTAATATTACAGGTCATCTTATAAACTTAAAATGTGAATATTATGTAAAAAATCTCTAACAATCTACTATATATTATAGACAATAAGTATTTAAATAAAATCTCTGCATACAATTACATATTATAATATTTAATAAATTGAGGATGGACTAAAATGACTTTATGGTAGGATGCATGGTATCTATCTTTCAAAACTTTTTTCCTAAATTCAATTAAATCAAATGTTTCAATTTGAAAAACAGGTTTATATTTACCCCCAGATAGATATTCTTTCATCTAATGCAATGGTTTTCAAAGAGTTCTTAGTTTAAAAAAAAAATTTAAAAAGCACTGTGGTTAAATGGAAACTGGAAAATGTTGACTTTAAATATATTTCAAAAGTTTCTTTACTTCAGGACTTCTCAAAACCATTAATATATAAAGTATAAATATCTAAGCATGATTTAGTTTATGGTGCAGACTTTTCCATCCCCTTGAATATGAAACTCAATTATCAGTAAAGTATCTTGAAGTACCAGATGAATACTCTTAAGAAAACAATGTTCTAAGCACTTACATTCAAGTAACATATGGCAATTTGTTTTTAAAAATCAACTCAATTCAACAAATATTCTAGTATTTGAATACACATTTAAAATTTAACCCTTTCATTTCACTATGCTACTCACCAAAATCTATCTAGAACACAGTTAATCCTATTAAACATACTTACACTCCTCTTCAGGTCTCTTACGAAGTGCTGCACGAACTTCTTTACAAGGACTTCTCTGATATTGGGGGGGATTCCTTCCCCTTATTAGGTTCTCCATCCTGTAAGAGAGAATCAAAAGTGCATTTTAATACCAAAATCTTGATAAATGTATGCAAGTTAAATGGACTAAATCAAGAGTCACAAATTCAAGTACCTACAGAGGCTTAATAGACAACACCATTAAGATTATCTGGCAAGGAGTTAGATGGTAGAAAGTGGCAGGAACTATGGTATGTTAGAGAGTGCTTGTCTTTTCCAAGGCATTTCAATTAAAAAAATTTAAAAATACCATGTGGATGAAACTCATGCACATTCTCCAATTAGAGCCTGCTGCAGACTGAACGTATTCCCCCAAAATTCATATTTTGCAGCCCCAAACCCCATTGTGATTTGCAGGGAGGGCCTTTGGAGGGAGAGTAGGTTTAAAGGTTATGAGGGTAAAACCCCCATGATGAGATTAGTGTTTTTATAAGAAGAGGAAGAAAAGACAAGGGAGGAAGATTACATCTCTTTCTCTCTCTGTCATGGATGGACACAGGGAGAAAAGGGCCATCTTCAAGCCAGGACAAAGGCCTTCAAAAGGAAACAAATTTGCCAGCAATTTGATCTTGGACTTCCCAGCCTCCAGATCTGTGAGCAAGCAACTTCTGTTGTTTAAGCCACACAGTCTATGGTATTTTGTTATAGCAGCCCAAGCTGACTAACATAGAGACCTATTGACTAAAGAGTAATTACTTGCAAAGTAAACAAATTTATAAAAAAATTATTGTCACCCTTTAGAAAGAAAGAGTATATCTTTCACCAAAATTTCAAGTATCAGTTTTTGAGAGTGGAATTGCTGCTTTCATTCGATGTTAATGACTGAATTGAGAGGGATTTCTAATTCTAATAATTTTCACTTCTTAAAAAAAGAGGTTAATACAAACTGTACTTTCCAGTTACTGGTGATGTGGTGATGCTGACAACCAGAAAACATAACAAATTCATCAAACACAACTTGGGTGGGCATCGTTAACAGTATGTACTTTGTGGTTAGTACTTTCTGTTTTCAGTAAAGTTTACAGTTTTGCACCATAATGCACACTCTACTAATTTCTATAACATTAAAAAAGAAACTCTATTGGACGTTCTTGATTTGAAAATCCAGGACAAAATCATGGTATTTATTTATCATTTTGAAAATATAAACATGACTTTTTGTTGTTGTTGTTATTGTTTTTTTTTTTAATTTTTTCACCGACAACAAGAAAAAAGATATAAACAAACATGACTTAACATCTATGTGATTATTCTAAACCAGGGATATCATTGGTTTTGATAACTGTCTTGGTTGATAGCATGTATACCAATGAAAACACTATGATTTTTATGGGTATGGTGGTGGAGGGTCTCCTAGGATTAGTGATACAGAGGATTATATTTCTGGTATCTGGAAAGGAAACAGGGAAAGGATGATTCCATAAAAACAATATTAAAAATGGTATGAAATATGAGATAAATATTTTTAGTAGAACAGTAACATAACACTACTCCTATGGAAAGTTGTCATTGATGCTGAAAAACACTCTTATACCAAATATGCTTCCTAAGTTCAATCCATTCATATGTAGAGGCTATTTAATGTGTTTGTGTGAGTGTGTGCACATGCTCATATACCTATGCCCATGTTAATAAAGTGCAAAAAATGTTTCTCAATGAGTAGTGATAACAAATCGTAGTTTCACTCGAAGCTCATTTCAAGTGAGAAAAAGAGTTATTTTTCTCAAGACAATAATACAATGAGAGAAAACCAAATGGGAACCTGAAGAGTTTAAGACATAATTTGCTTTAATAATACACATGTTTATGTGTGTGTGTGTCGTGGTATGTGGGATTTAAGTTTCCAGGCCCGACACTGCAGTTTCACCATGAGGATTAGCTAAGTAAACCAAATTATATAAAATGTTCTAGTTCCCGACTCTTGAATTAATTCAATTCACAATTCTGATTATATGTTTCATCAAATGCATGAATTTCCATATGACCTAATAACAATTTAGGTGGATTTATAATTATTCACTAGTATTTACAAGATCAAGATAGTAAAATATAGCAAACATAACCTTCACATGCAAACGTCTATATAAAATTGTAGTATAATCTTAAAAACCAATTTTACTCATCGTGATTACATTCTGATGGGAAATGAAAACTTATCTTGGTTGGAAATATATGTAAACCACTCTCTTAAATGGGCTATGTTTTTTCTTTTATCTCTCTATCAAATATTTGAAAACAAAAGTGATCTACCTGATTTCTATGTAACTATGGTTGAGGATATGCTGGAAAAACTGAAATACAGTTTAGACAGTACTTCCAAAAGCTCTGGGAGAGCTTCACTTAATGGTTGTTATTAGCATCAAAGATCCCCAAGTTCATCTCCGTGGAATCAAGGGCCCAGAGGTTGCATTCCGGGAATACTCTCAAGTAGATGAGCAGGAGATAATGTGATGTTAGCAATGTAGTATAGCTTAAATGTGATAAACCTGGGTTCTGGAATCGGAATGCCTGGGCTCAAGCTCTCATTCTGTCTCTTAAAGGACAGTTTTAGGGAAAGTTACCCACTTGATGATTTAATTTTCTCAAGAGTAAAATGAGGATAACATTAGCTACCTCATAGGAATACTGTGAGGATTAGATGTGTTAACACATGTAAAATACTTTGCATTGTGTCTGTCACAATGCAAGAGTTCAGTAAATGTAGTGATTATCAATCATAACTATCACAAATAAAAACATGATCATATACTAACATTTTAAATATCCAATAATTTAGGGAAAATATCAGAACTGGCTTTTATTTAATAAAAAGGAACAGATGGTACTATAGAGAAAAAAAATATTTGGCTAAACAAATGTTCTGGTTATTAGAGAAACACAAAATACCCATGTGTACGAATTGCCAATTTTCAGAAATGAAGAACTTAATAAAATATATTTCATTTTTTATCAGTACAATTTAAGGGATTACTAATAATAATCTTCTAAGGATATTAAGATGGACAAAAATGGGTCATTATCTTCATGAATTAATTAAAGTGCTATATAACTTTCTTTTTTAAGAGAATTTATTTAATAAAAAATATTTTGAAATCTTACAGTGACCTTTGACTGTAGATGAAACAATGGAAATATTTTATAATGTGTTACTATTTACCATTTATTTAATTTAACCCTTTGAAAAATCTTCTGAAAGAACATATTAAAGATGAGGAAAATAAGGCTCAGAAATACTCAGTGACTTGCGTAGGATCATACAGGAAGTAAGAGGCTCAACTGAGATTTAAACAATCTTCTCTGACTTTTCACCATTCTCTAGTTGCTTTC
>NW_012149685.1:944482-946214 GCF_000956105.1 Propithecus coquereli
TCATCCTTATTTTATCTATGGTTAATCTGAGTCTCAAACAATGTTCAGTGATTTGCTTAGGATCTCATATGGAATAAGTGCCAAAAATCAGGATTGACTCACTGGAGGACAAGGAGGTTGGCATAAGAGAATAAAGGTGTCAGGTGTCATAATAGGCATTCTAAAATGTCTATTATGTGCCAGGTTTTATGTTAGGTTCTTTATATATACATTATCTATGTCATCCTTATTTTATCTATGGTTAATCTGAGTCTCAAACAATGTTCAGTGATTTGCTTAGGATCTCATATGGAATAAGTGCCAAAAATCAGGATTAATAATAAATCCAGATATGTCTGACAACAGATCTATTAACTACTATGTGGACTGTGCAATATAACTTTCTGCAATGATGGAAATGTTTAATGTCTGTGCTGTCCAATATAGTAACTGCTAGCTATACACAGCTATTGGGTGCTTGAAATGTGGCAAGTGTGACTAAGGAACTGAACTTGTAATTTTAAAAAAAATTATTGAATTTTAATTGATTTAAATTTAAATTTCAATAACCACACGTGACAAAGGTATTAGATAGCACAGCATGTCTAAAAGCCCCTATTTGGCATATGACTGGTGAAAATACATATGACTTACCCTTCTGTAGGTCTAAAAATTCAACAGAAATAATTTATGGGAAGCCAACATTAAAAATAGAGGTTAAAATTAAAGTACAGTAACATTTATAGATTTGCGTATGTTGAACCATCCCTGCATCTCTAGGATGAAGCCCACTTGTGATGGATTATTTTTTTGATAAGCACCTGAATTCGGTTTGGTAGGATTTTGTTGAGAATTTTTGTATCTATATTCATAAGGGATATTGGTCTGTAGTTTTCTTTTTTTTTTGTTGTGTCTTTTCCTGGTTTTGGTATCCGGGTGATGCTGGCTTCATAAAACATGTGAGGGAGGATTACTTCCTTCTCAATGTTATGGAATAATTCACCACATAAATAGAAGCAAAAACAAAGACCACATATGATCCTCTCAATAAATGTGCAAAAAGCATTTGACAAAATTCAACACCCTTTAATGATAAGAACGCTTAACAAAATAGGCATAGATGGGACTAACCCCAAAATTATACAAGCCATATATGACAAACCCACAGCCAACATCATACTGAATGGGGAAAAATTGAAAGCATTCCCACTTAGAACTGGAACCAGACAATGTTGCCTTCTATCACCGCTTCTATTCAATTTAGTGCCAAAGTCCTAGCCAGAGCAATCAGACGAAGGAAATCAAGGGCATTCAAATGGGGTCAAAAGAGGTCAAATATCGCTCTTTGCTGACAATATAATTTTGTATCCAGAAAACTCCAAAGATTCTGCCATGAGACTGCTTGAATTGATAAACAAATTCAGCAAAGTCTCAGGTTACAAAATCAATGTACAGAAATCAGTAGCATTCCTATATGCCAACAACAGTCAAACTGAGAACCAAATCAAAGACTCAATACCCTTCACAATAGCAACAAAGAAAATAAAATACCTAGTAATATATTTAACTGAGGAGGTAAAAGACCTCTACAGAGAGAACTATGAAACACTGAGGAACAAAATAGCAGAGGACGTAAACAGGTGGAAAACCATACCATGGTCATGGGTCAGCAGAATCCACATTGTTAAATTGCCTATACTACCCAAAGTGATCTACAGATTCAATGCAATCCCTATTAAAATACCAACATCAT
>NW_012149685.1:949707-951075 GCF_000956105.1 Propithecus coquereli
TTTTTTATGTCTTCTTCTATGGAAATTATGATGTTTCAATGTATCCACGTATTTAATATTTGCTTCCTATTCTTTATGGCATCTCAGGCCTTACTTTTTTTCTTCTTGAAGTTGATCCTTTCAAATTTTCTTTAAAGTGAGTCAGATTTTTAAAACCTCTCAGTTGTTGTTCCTCTGAAAATGTCTACATTTTGAACCTCTTCTTGAAAGATGGCTTAGCGAGGTAAAGAATTAAATGCGGACAGTTATATCCAAAAGCTCCTTGAAGGTGTTATTTCCAACATTTATGTCTTCATTGCTGCTGTTGACAAATCAGTTATTAATTTAAGTGTTCTTCCTTGGAAGGTAATCTTTCTTTTCTTTCTGTCTTATTTTAAGAGTTTTTTCTTTGTCTTTGGTGTTCTTCAGTTTCACTTTGTCTCTTTGTAAATTTCTTTCCAAATTGGGTTTGTTTTTTGAATCTGAGAAGTATTGTCTTTCAGCAATGCTGAAATAGTATCATCTATTTTATCTTTGAATATTTGATTTTCCTTGTTTTTTTTTTTCTTTGATAACTCTGTTTAAATGTAATTTAGGCCTTTTCACTCTATCCTGAATGTCTCTCAACCACCTGTGTTGGGAATTCTTTCTTTCTTTCTACATCCTGCCTTCTCCACTCTGCCCTATGTCCTGGCACAGTAATGTCCATGTCATTCATTGACAAAGTTCCCTTGCCTCTGGTGTCCAGGAGTATTTGGCCAATGAAAGGTACCAGCAGGACATTTGAGTGTGGGAGGAGAGAGAAAGGAGTATTTACTTCCCAACCTACCTTCTAGTGGGCTTTGGGTCCACAGAAGCTGCATTCTTCTACCAAGTTTGCAGTACCTCTTGATGACCTTTGCTATGGCTGCTATTGCAGCTCTCTCCAGTTGCTTGCAACCTCTCCTTTTCTATACTTCTTTAGACAAAGAGGTGAAAATGGCTTCTTGCTGTTGCTAGCCCCAGGATGCGTCACACCAACTTGTTGGTTTCTTTAATTCTGCCCATCCTGTTTTGATAAATCCACCTGGTTATTTCTACAGACTCCTGTTCTTTTCCTACATTTCCATTTTGTATTTCTTGAAACACATACATTTTAGAAAATTTCAGTATCTGAAAATTGTCTGATGTGATTCTTCTGTTTCTTGTTTCTGCTGACTCTGATTTATGGTGTTATGCTTCTGTGGTTTCTGGCTTTTTAGTGTGTTTTATAATTTTATATAATAAGCTCATTTCTCTTGGTCATTTATCTTTGAGAATTCCTTGAGGCCTACATTGGAGTATATTTTGCTCCAAAGAATATCTAAGCTTTATTTCCTGACTGCTGGACCACTTCCAGCCACTAAATAT
>NW_012149685.1:951125-953029 GCF_000956105.1 Propithecus coquereli
CTGAAATTAAAATAAAATAATCATAAAAAATGAAAGTAGAGCCTAATCATGCATATAGAAAAAGGAAGACAAAGATTGCTATATTATAGTTGGAAATAATAATGAATAGTCTGTTCTGTCCTGCCCAGGGAAAGAGAAAATTATGGGAGAAGCATGGTGTGACCATCTAGCCTCATGAAGCCCTAAAATCCAGTGACCTCCCCAGGGTTCCAGATTTCCTTATTTGCTTTGAATTAAAAAAGAAAAGGGAGAGGGAGGAAAGAGTTGAAGAAGTGGTAAAAAGTGGCTTGTTTTTTCAGTAAGGTGCTGGGCTTTTTTTTAAGGAAAGTTGTATGTGAAGCAGAATGAACCAAACCCCAGAACAGGACTGTGCTGAAAGCATGCATATTAATAGCCATTGAAAAGAGTCTCAATTGTGTATAAAGATCCAATCTGAACTGCACATTACAGTGCAAAAGTAATCAATACCCAATTATCTCAGCCAACTATGTTGAGGTAATAGTTAATAAAGACAAACTGAAGTTAAACAGAAAGATTATTATGAAAAGAAAGCACATCTTAACCACACTTGAACTGCTTAGAAAAGGGGTGAAATGCTTAATAGAACAGAAAGGTGTTGTCCAGTTGGAAACTGATCAGAATGCTTGATTTGTAAGGCTATTGATGATTTACTAAAAGAACAAGGATCATCATTAGTTTCAGAGAGGAAAAACTTGTTTTTACATTGCCATGTCACACATTTAGGTAAATAGCAAACCCAATTGTACATTATTCTCATTTCTTTGTCACAGAAATAGAATTCAAAATAGATGGATATCTTTATGAAATTCTTGAAAATCTAGATTTTACATTTTGCAAACAACATTGAACATGGCAGAAATTAAATATTTATTTTTAAAGGCTTGAATGAACGAATGGTGTTCAGAATAAATGTATACCCTATACAGCACTAATGTGCTTATGGTTATAAAACATCTTTACATATATTATTCATCCTCATAAAAAGCCTGTGCACTTAGTCTTTTACAGATGAAAATATTAAGACTCTCTTGCTCAAGGTCAGCAGCAAAGCCAGATTCAAGCTTGAATTTTCTGATTTCCTGCAGCTCTTTCCACCCGAGCACAGCTACCTAAATGAAAGAACTGCTCTGCTCCTGTCCAGATTTCTCCACCCTACCTGGAGCCTTCTTATGTCTCAGAGAAGGAACTACTATCATTTATGGTAGCTGTTTAGATGCAGAAAAAAATTTGCATGGAAGGAATGTAATAACTTTGCAAAAAAAGCATGAATTCCTTTCTTGAAGTGAATTTATTCCAATATGAACATACATTATTCTTTTCAAGATGTTTATAAATATCTAAATATGTGGAACATAAATGATGTCATATTCTTTATAATTCAGAGATGTTAAGATCAAGTGTTTCCCTGGATGTCTGCCTTCAGCCTGCTCTCTTTCTACATCCTACCCATGATAAATCTCTTTGAGCTGTGGTTATGGACCACAAGCCAACGGTTCTCAGACACTGGACTGATGGCCTTTCGAGTGTTGACACAATGTTCTCCTGGTAAATTCTCTAGGATTGTCTCATATGGTGCTGAACCCTCAGAGTAAAAGATACACAACATTTTTTTAAATAAATGCACTGTTACAATTAATCAAATGAGTACTGTTTGGTGGCTATGACTCATTGATGAGAAAAATAAAACATGATCGCCATCATATTTGAAATTTCTAGGATTCTGTACAACATAAAATACTTTTAATCTCTTAGTATTTTATACTAAGATGAGAAAATGGAATATGCTCTATCTTTTACTAGGGAAAGAAGAATCAAGATGACTCTTTTATTTAGGAAGATAGATTTCTGGGAAAAATTCAATTAAGTTCCTATTTGAAACTGAG
>NW_012149685.1:957286-957664 GCF_000956105.1 Propithecus coquereli
AAACTAAAGCCACAAGTGCATGACTTCATAATTAAAAAAAATTCTCATTTATCTTTTACGATATATTAAATAAGATGTCATTCTATCAAATATTACACAGCAGCAAGCTTTTTTGATGTTTTAATTAGAAAATCATTGACACGTCAAGAAGGGATGCACTATTCTATACATAGGTCTTTAATTAGTACCCTTGGTATTTACTACCTCTCCTTCCCTCTGTTCTGTTTTATAGATCATTGGTTCCCAAATTTTGAACTGTGAATTACAAAGTTTCCACTAGGGAAGTGAGAATAATTAGCAATGTACTGAGGTTTTCATTATACCATCTTTTTGGTATTAAAATTTTCTTTCTCATAAAATTGTGACGACAAAATATGG
>NW_012149685.1:960562-961191 GCF_000956105.1 Propithecus coquereli
AAAACTGCTATGAGGTATAATGGAAAGAATCAATAAAATATTATATGGATTTTAACCATAGATTCTCATAATTTTCAATATTAACAAATCAATGGAGTTTATTTCACAGGGCAGAAATGTTCTATAAACAAACATGGAGGATAAACAAGTCTGTGACTCTGGTAAAGAACCTGAAATAAATGAACAGTCTAAAATACAACATGACAAAAACTGGTTATTTCGAAAGGACTGTTCCTAGACAAATTTTTAAATAGGAAGAAAATTCATTTGCATGAGCCCTCAAGACTCCTTTTGTTAATCTTCCTCACTTCCAATGTTTTCTCTGCCTTTGTACTATGCACATTCTCTGCAGACCTAGGTAAGTCAATAACATCATATGGCAAATTAATTCAATATTAGCCTTTATAATAGTTTACATAGAGAAGATACATCATGGAAGAAATAATATGTATGGATTTTACTGATGGTGGTTCAGATACAGAGCACTTGGATGAAGGGTATCCTTGGGGGTCTTTTTAGTACTTTTCAAATTGGACAATATAGGTAAACTTCTAATCTGCTTCCATAAGTGACTGTATGTGTTATTCTGAAATAATTCTACTTACAAGAAATATCTTGAAGCACTAGAA
>NW_012149685.1:963656-964587 GCF_000956105.1 Propithecus coquereli
TGAATGGTATAATTCTAAACCTTTGACCTAGAACGACATTTTCTTGTACACTGGCTTACATATGTAAATAGGCATTGGTAAATTATAAAGTTAGATAAATAAATGCATTGATAAAACATTACCTTTCAGTTTAGTTGTCTAATCTGAAATAGCTCTCATCACTAAAACTAAGATTTTACTACACCTTTTACTTAAATAAGTTGCCTTCTATATTTATTAAAATAATAATGTTCTTGATCAGAAAATTATGATGTATTACTAAAACATGAAAAGACATAGCATTTCATATTATTACCTGTTTTGTGCATTTTAGCTAGTCTAGTGTTTAGTAACCAGGAGGTATGGAAGAAAAGTGACTTCTAAATAGATTGTGTGATAAGGTGAACTATGTATCACCCAATTTCATATGTTGAAGCCCTAACCCTTAGTATTTCAGAATGGGATTGTATTTGGATATACGAGTTTTAAAGAGATGAGTAAGTTAAAATCAGGTTATTAGGATGAGCCCTAATTCAATATGATTTTTGTACTTATAAGAAGGGAAAATTTGGACACACAAAGAGATACCAGGGGTATGCATGCACAGAGAAAAGACCGTGCAATGCCATCCAACCACAAGTCAGAGACCTCAGAAGAAACCAAACCTGCTAGACCTTGATCTTGGACTTCCAGCCTGCAGAACTGTGAGAAAATAAATTTCTGTTGTTTAAACTATCCAGTCCATGGGTTATTTTTTTTTTTCAGCCTCTCTAGCAAAATACAATACAGATTACATCTCCATTAGGCTTTTGTGCTAAAGGTTAACTGATTATTTTGTTAACCGAGGTTTTGTAATCTTATTACTGCCAAGAGGAGGAGGAACTGTTTTTTGGGCTTGACTTTGTCACTTTGATAGAGATGAAAGACAGATTGATTCCATGGTGTGGATGCA
>NW_012149685.1:968947-981059 GCF_000956105.1 Propithecus coquereli
TTATGGGGCGACACGCAGATTTGATAGCTTGATTGCAGGAAGCATTAACATCAGGTACAAACTATGTTTTAAATAATTTACATATAGTGTGATACAATTTCAGTATCTTTAGTTTAAATAATGAAGGATATTTCCTACATTTATCAATTAATATACAAGTAAATGGCAAAGTATTTTCATTTAAGCACTATAATATTTTGGAAGATACTGGTAGCTGCCTTGCATACTTTTTCCTTTTCTTTACTAATAGGACCCCAATTTTGTTTGGGGTAATAATGTACCTAGATGTTAAAAATCTTTCATCTCCCAACCTCCCAGGAATTGAGGAGTGGCAACGTGACTTAGTCCAAGGTTAAAATGCTGTAAGCCAAAGTCACTAGGGGTCTCTGGGAAAGCTCTTTAAAAGAGAAAAAAGGACAGGCTCCGTTAGCTTCTCTTTGTCTCTTCCCTTTGCTTTTCCCTTCTTTCTCCTTGTAACATGGATATAATTGTATAGGCAATGGAATGTAACATAGAGACAATAGCAGGAAGACAAAAGCCAAATGACTGGGCAGAAAGCTACAAGAAGCTGTAGTCTCCAGTGGCATCTCTGAGCTACTTCACTTCATACTACTTATAGTGGAGATAAGCATAAAAAATAAAATACATGCTGGTTTGAGACATTTTTGGGTGATATATATTACTAGCTTTTGAATGTAATCCGTAACTTATATGAATGTCTTAGTAGTAAATATATTCAAACACATGTGTAAGGTCAGAGAACTCTTTCATTTAACTCCGTTAAATATTTACCGAGTAGTAATTTATCACAGAATCTGACCAAGTTCGTAGCTTTCTCAAAGTGCCTAACTCACTCCAGGGATTAATTTGCTTCCTGGCTAGATGAGACCAATTACCTATGAGAATCAGAATATTGCACCACCTTAGAGAAAAACCTCAATTATGATGAATGGCAACAGGGTACCCAAGTTGAATCTACTTCTATTTCAAATACTGGCCAACATATCTGGGATGGATAATCTTGATAATTTATCATCAAGATGCATATTTTAAAATTAATTTCATTTCTGAGAAGTGCATCTAATTTGTTATTGAAGCAATTTATCATTTATTAATGGTGAATAAATGGCAGGGAAGTTGCCATATTCACTATTAACTTGTCTCAACTTTTCTCTCACTTGTTTAAAGAGGGATAATACGTGCAACTTCTCTTGTAACCTAATATCATCTTTGTAAAAATCAATGTATGATACACGACAGAAGTAAATTGGGCAAAGGGTCAGAAATGAGTTTTTTAGAATTGAAAAGCTGGATTCTCTGAATTAAGAATAGTAACTTGGCTTTTTCACCTTGCATCACAGAATAAGTGCACTGATATGGAGGCATCTTAAGGTCTATTTCACACATGATCTGTGTAAGACTGGCAACTTTGATAAGGGTTATCATGAGTTGTTATCACCACTCCAATTTCATGTTTCTCAAGTTTCTTATGTTTTTATATTTTGATATTTTTGTTTTGTTTTTAACATAAATATAAGGCTCTTTGCATCACATCTATAATTTTCCCACAGTGCTTTCTTTTTTTATTGTAGTAAAGAAACAAATATTAATAACATGAAATCTGACTTCTTACCACACTTTTAAGTGTACGGTACAGTATCATTAACTATACACACTTGTACGGCAGATTGCTAGAACATTTCATCTTACATAACTGAAACTCCACATTTATTGAACAGCAACTCCCCATTTCCTCCACTCCCTACCCATACTAATCACCATTCTGCTTTTTGCTTCTATGTGTTTGATTACTTTAGATACCTCACATAAATAGAATCATTTGGTATTTGTCCTTCTGTGACTGGCTTATGTCACTTAGCATAATGTCCTTAGAGTTCATCCAAGTTTTTGCATATGACAAGATTTCCTTGTTATGGTTAAGTAATATTTTATTGTGTATATATACCACATTTTCTTTATCCATTCTTCTGTCAATGGACATTCAAGATGTTTCAATCTCCTGTCTATTGTGAATAATGCTGCAGTAAACATAGAAGTGTAAATATCTATTCAAGATCCTCATTTCAATTCTTTTGGATAAATACCCAGAAGTGGGACTGTTGAATCATATGACATTTATATTTTTAACTTTTTGAGGAACCTCCATACTGTTTTCTACTGTAGCTGCACCATTTTACATTATTGCCAACAGGGCACAAATGTTTCAATGTCTCCACATCCTCATCAACAGTTGTTATTTTTTTTATTGATACACATCCTTGTCAACACTTGTTTGGTTTTTTTCTAAATTTGATTATGGTCATCCTAGCAGCTGTGAGGTGATCCCTCACTGTAGTTTTGATTTGCATTTCCCTTATGATTAGTAATGTTGAGCATCTTTTTCATATACCTGTTGGTCATTTTATGTCTTCTTTGGAAAAATATCTATTCGAATCCTTTGCCTATTTAAAAATAATTTTTGTTTTGCTATGGAGTTGTAGGAGTTTCTTATATACTTTGGATATTAAACCCTTATGAGATATGTAGTATGTAAATATTTTCTCCCATTTTGTAGTTGGCTTTTCATTCTATTGATTATTTCTCTTGTAATGCAGAAAAGTTTTAGTTTGATGTAGTTCCACATGTCTATTTTTGCTTTTGTTGCCCCTGTTTTTGGTGTCATATCCAAAAAGTTATTGCCAAGATCAAGTCATGAAACTTTTTCCTGGTGTTTTCTTCTAGGAGTTTTATAGTTTCAGGTCTTACACTTAAGTTATTAATACATTCTGAGTTGAGTTTTGTATATGGTATAATATACAGTCTAATTTCATTCTTTTTCATGTGGATACTCAGTTTTCCCAGGCCCATTTGTTGAAAAAACAATCCTTTCCCCATTGCATAATCTTGACACCCTTGTCAAAGATCATTTGACCATATATGTGTGGCTTTATTTCTGAGATCTCTATTCTGTTCCATTGATCTATATGTCTTTATGCCATTACTATTAATATAATGTTTTAATATTACAGAGTTGAAATCAAGACAAGTGAGGCCTCCAGTTTGGTTCTTCTTTCACTAGATTGTCTTGGCTATTTGGAATCCTTTGTGGTTCTACGTGAATTGTAGGGTTGTTTTTCCAAATTATAGAAAATAATCCTATAATTCACTGTAAAAAAATGCCATTGAGATTTCGATAGGGATTGCATTGAATTTGTAGATTGCTTTGGGTAGTAGGGAAATTTTAATACTATTAAGCCTTCTGATCCAGGAACACAGGAGTCTCTGCATTTATTTATGTATTCTTTAATTTCTTTTATCAATGATTTGTAATTTTTAGTGCACAAGTCTTTTGTTTTCTTAAGTTTATTTTTAATTATTTCATTCTTGCTAACGCTACTGTAAATAGGATTGTGTTCTTAATTTCCCTTTTGAATTGTTAATTGTTATTGTGTAGAAATGCAACTGATTTTTGTATGTTTATTTTGTATCCTGCAACTCTGATGAATTTATTTATTACTTCTAACAATTTTCTTTCTGTGTATGGAATCCTTAGGGATTTCTATAGATAAGATCACATCATCTGTAAACAGAGAAAATTTTACTACTTTCTTATTTAGATACATTTTATTTATTTTTCTTTCCTAATGTTTCTGATCAGTTCTTCCACTATTATGTTGAATGGAAGTGGTGAGAGTGTACACCCTTGCCTTGTTTGTGATCTTAATAGAAAAGCTTTCAGTTACTCACCATTGAATATGATGTTAACTGTAGGCTTATCATATATGATCTTTATATATTGAGGCAATTTCCTTCTATTCCTAGTGTGTTGAATGTTTTTATCATGAAATGGTGTTGAATTCTGTCAAATGCTTTTTTTGGCACCTATTTATTAATAGATGACCACGTAAGTTTTACTTATTCTACTAATGTGGTATATCTCACTGATTTTCGTATTTTTAACTATCCTTACATTCCAGGGATACCCAATGACCAATCCCACTTGGTCATACTGTAAGATTCTTTTCATGTGATGTTGAATTTGGTTTGCGAGTATTTTGTTGAGGATTTCTGCATCTATATTCATCAGAGAATTGGTCTATAATTTTCTTTTCTTACAGTATCTTTTTCTGGCTTTGGTATCAGGATGGCCTCATAAACTGAATTTAGAAGGGTTCCCTCTTCTTCTGTCTCTTTCAAAGAGTTTGAGAAGAATTGGTGTTAATTCTTTTTTAAATGTTAGGTAGGATATCACCAGCAAAGTCATTTGGTCCTGGGATTTTCTTTATTGGGAGGCTTTTATTACTAATTTAATCTTCTTACTAGTTACTAGTTAACAGGTCTGTTCATATTTTCTATTTCTTTACGATTCATTCTGGGTATGTTGCATGTTTTCAGCAATTTATCCATTTCTTCTAGATTATCCAATTTGTTGGTATATAATTGTTCATAATAGTCTCCTATAATTCTTCATATTTCTGTGGCATCAGTAGTAATGTTTCCACTTTCATTTCTAATTTTATGCATTTGAATCTTCTCTTTTCTTAATCTAGTTATAGTTTTCTTAATTTTGTTGATCTTTTCCAAAAGCTAACTCTTCATTTAGTTTTTTTTCTATTGTTTTTCTATTATCTATTTCATTTATTTCTACTCTAATCTTATTTATTTTCTTCTGCTAACTTTGGACCTAGTTTGACATTCTTTTTATAGTTTGTTGAGGTGTAAAATTAGATTGTTGACTTTAGATCTTTTTTCCTTTTTATGCAGGTGTTCATCATTGTAAACTTTCCCTTCAGTACTGTTTTTCTGCATCCCATAAGTTTCAGTCTGTTGTGCTTTCATTTTTGTATCTCTTAAGATTTTCTGTCTTCCCTTTGATTTCTTTTTTGAGTTATTGGTTGCTCAAGAGTGTGCTATTTAATTTCCACATATTTCTTAATTTTCCAATTGTCATTCTGCTATTGATTTCTAGTTTCATTCCATTGTGGTCAGAAAATATACTGGAGTGATTTAAATCTTCTTAAATTTATTAAGACTTCTTTGTGACCTAAGATATAATTTATCCTAAAGAATGTTTTGTGTGCACTGGGGGAGAATGTGGATTCTCCTAATACTGAGTAAAATGTTCTGTAACTGTTATACCTATTTGATCTATAGTGATCTATAACTGTTATGCCTATTTGATCTATAGTGATCTATAACTGTTATGCCTATTTGATCTATAGTGTTATTTAAATCCCGTTTTCTTATTGATCTTCTGTTATGATGTTACATTCATTATTAAAAATGGAGTATTCAAATCCCCTAGTATTATTGTGTTACTGTGTATTTCTCTTTTCAGTTCCATGAATGATTGCTTCATATGTTTGGGTGCTCTGATGTTGGATGAAAATGTATTTATAATTGCTATATCTTCTTCGTGAATTAATCCTTTTGTCATTATACAGTCTTTGTTACCTCTTTTGACAACTTTTAACAAAAATCTATTTTGTCTAATATATCCATAGCCACCCCTGCTTTCTTTCTGTTACCATTTTTCTTTTTTCCATCCTTCTATTTTTAGCCTATGTGTGTTCTTAAATTGAAAGCAAATCTCTTTCAATGGTTTAATTTTTTTTTAAAATTAATTCAGCCACTCCATGTGTTTGGTTTAAATTCTTTTACATTTAAAGTGATTATTGATAGAGAAGGACTTACTATTGCCATTTTGTTCAGTTTTCTGTCCCTTTTCCCCTCTTTTGCTATCTTCCTTGTGTTTTGTTGAATTTTTTGTAGTAAGATGCTTCATTTTCTTTTGTGTATCTTCTATAGGTATTTCCTTTATGATTACCATGGGGCTTACATAAAATGTCATATAGTTACAACAATCTATTTTAAGCTGATAAAAATTTAACTTCAGTAGCATACAAATACTCCACATTTTTGCTTCTCCCTCCTCCATACTTTGTTTTTGATATTACGGTTTACATATTATTGTATTCTGTACTCATTAACATATTTTTATAGCTATAGTTATTAGGTTAAACCTTTGCCTCTTAAAATTCTATACCAGAATTAAAAGTGATTTATGAACTGCCTTTATAGTATTATAGTATTCTATATTTGCCTATATATTTACCATTATCAGTGAGCTTTATATTTTTTCACATTTTTGCAGCTCTTTTCCTTTCAAATTGTAGGACTCCCATTAGCATTTTTCATAAAGCAAGTCTAGTGGTAATGGACATCCTCAGCTTTTATTTACCATGGAAAGTCTTTATTCTTTCCTTCATTTTTGAAGCATATTTTTTTGCTGGATATAGTATTCTTGGTTGCCAGGATGTTTTTCTTTTAGCACTTTGAACATATCATCCCACTATCTTCTGGCCTGCAAGATTTCTGTGGAGAAATCCACTGATTGTCATCTAAATAATCCCTTTTTTTGTGACAAGTCACTGTTCTCTTGCTGCTGTCAAAATCCTCTCTGTCTTTAACTTTTGATGCTTATAATATGTCTCAATATAGATTTCTTTGAGTTCATTTTAGTTGGAGTCTATCATACTTCTTGAAACCAAATTTCCATTTTCTTCCCAGATTTGGGGTTTTTCTTCTTTATTTCTTTAAATAAGTTTTTTTGCCCCTTTGTCTGTTTCTTTTTTTTCTGGAACTGTCATAAGGCACATATTGGTCCACTTGATGTTGTTCCCTAATTCCCTTCATCTTTCTTCAATCTTTCCTATTCTTTTTTTTGTTGTTGTTGTTCCTCTGACTGAATAATTTCAAATGACCTGTTTTTGCATTCTCTGATTATTTATTTTGCTTGATAAAGTTTGTTGTTGAACACTTCTAGTGATTTTTTTTTTTTTAAGTTTAGTTATTTTATTCTTCAGCTCCAAAATTTCTGTTTGGTTCTTTCTTATATTTTCTCTTTGTTTATATTTTGGTCTTGTTCATGCATCATATTCTTGAGCACACAGGGCATTTTTATGATGGTTATTTTTAATTCTTTGTAAGTTCATTCATTTACCTCCATTTCTTTAATATTTGTTTCTTGAGAATTATTTTTTAACTTTCTTTGGGCCATGTTTTCCTGTTTCTTCATGTGTCTCATAACTTTGTGTTGGGACCTATGCATTTGAAGAAACAGCACCTCTCCCAGTCCCTACAGTCTGGCTTTCTATAGCAGAATACCCTCACCCATCAGCTACCTAGAAATGCTGGGGCCTCCAAAACTTTTTTGAAGGGATGCAACTTCTCTGGGCCTGTTTCTGCAATTTCTGAACAAGAGAAGCTTGCTTGCTAGTGTCTTTTTCAGAAATTGATAATTTCTTGCTCCTTCTGGTGACTCTGCAGCACTGCAAGTTGTCTGGATCTACAGCAGTAAACCTCCTCTATTTCCCTTGTTCTCAGAAGCCATTAGGCATCCAAAATATGCTGGTTCCCAATCGCTGCCCTAAGCCAGGGAAGACAAATACCAGTCCCTTGAGTAGCCCTCCAAAGAGATGAAATACAGGATATCTCTAACTCCTCTTTCTGCCTCCTGAGGGAGAAGCTTCAAGTTGTGCACTTTCTCCTGCTCATGCCAAGCCATGCTGGCTGGACCTAGACATGCCCTCCTCTGCTTTGTTATCAGTGGCCCTCCAGGCATCCAAGCTCTGTCAGCTCTATTAGTGCTCTGCAGTGCTCTGAATGAGGCAACATACAGCTCTCCAAAGACATGGAACTTTGGATGCACGTTCTACTCTTCTCTTTTCCCTTGACAGATGTAGCAAGCCAAGGCATTCTCTCTTGGTGCTGCAATATGCTGGCTTGTGAGATGGGCTGAAGCAGGTAAAGTGAAATTGCTCTTTTTACCTGTTTCAATGCAAGTGTTCTCAGCTTTGTGATTACCTGAGATACTGTAACTTCTTAATTGGATTCTGGAATTCTCATAAAACTATTTAGCTCCATATACTACTGTTAAATCAGTGTTTTTGTAGGGGTGTGGGTAACAAAGGCTGGGACTTCTTATTATGTCATCTTGCTGATGTGAGCCCTCCCTACAGTGCTTTTAACGTTTAAATAAATTATCAGTTAATTTTATCTGCTAGTGATTTTAAGAATAACTTCAGTAGATATGATAAGACAAAATAAAAATTCTTTGAATTGACAGACATAATTGGATTTTCAAAGTTCCATTATGTCCAGATAGGATGCATAATTTTGGTCTCACCTATAAAGAAAGTTATAGTTCCTTTTCTTTCAAATGTAAACATGCTTTTTAAAAAATTACTATCATAGGCTGATTTGTAAACTAGGTTAAACTTGCCTCAGAAAATAACTTTTTAAATTATTCCATATTTCTTCAAATAGACATACACATTTGAAATTATAAACAAACAATATGAATAAAATACTAAAAAGTTAACATATTTATGCCTCTATGTTCACGCCACAACTTAGCTATATTCAGGTGGTTCCTCTGACTTGTCACCTAATTAGAAAGAGTTGACATTCATCACTTGTTTTCATGAATCTAGATATGCCAAACTGTCTTAGGAGATGATTTAGCTGTGGGCCTCAGTCTATAATTCTAGAATTGACATCTATACTTATCACCACCACTATAACTTTAATAAGAAGATAGCATTCCTCTCAGTGACAGCTATAATCACATGAAAAATATGCTAAAATATACCCATTAAATTAGATAAACTATAGACAGTGCCAAAGTAATGATGCTTGCAATGTGATCCCAAATTCTACCAGAGTATCTGTAAATTTGAAGAACTCAAGAGTGTATTTAAAAAGAAATAATTAAAATTTTCTGAACTAAATGAATACAAAGCTTAAACACAGTCAAAGGTTTCACAGATAGCCTATAATACATGTTTAATGAATATCTGCTACATGTATGAAACAATATATTGTTGTGTAACAAATGAGAGAGAGTTCAAGAACAAATGAGAGAGATGCTTGGCTTTTTATAAGAATGTTTTCTGAGAAGACTACAAAGCATTTTTTTAAAAAATAAGTTTGCTTTCTTTTTTGAGGAAGAAATAAAATTTATAGTAAGGTGTAGGGAATGAATTTTCCTTGAAGAAAAAAAAAGCACAAAATAAATAGTGAAGTAATAGTATTACTGTTGTGCTATGTCCCTGAGTTTTAGTAGCAGAAAGAGCCATAATGACTTTAAATCAATATTTGCTTTGCAAAACATTGATGGATTGTCTGACTGCATTTTGCAATCTCTTATAAGCTTGCCTGTCATCATTCACAAAGAATTCATATCTATTAAACCTCCTTGAAGGGTAAGCCTAATCCTCATGTGACTGTCATTGAAGGCCAAGAATTATCCTGTGCGGGAGACTCTTTTGAAATCCATCTTACTCGTTAAGCTATCCTTACTAGCCTTAGTCAGGCCCTTGGTAAAGTTTAAGGCTGCTTGCACTGTAAGCTGAAAGCAGTTTGTTTACTGCAAAAGGGAACTTGGCTTATGGATCTATTTGTCAAACCATAAGCTTTTGCATGAAGTTGTATCTGCATTAAAGAAGGCAAGTCATTTTTCAATTAACAAAAGGTGCTATATGGGCTAGTGGTGTCTTTGTTTACATGGCTTCTGGAAGATTACTAGAACTTTCTAAATTCCTCCTAATCTCCACTAGCACCTCCTTCCAATTCCATTGGCAAAGCTATCACAGAATGTTTTCTAAAAAAATAAGTATGAAAAGATGCAGCTTACTATGCTCCTTAACTATTTAAAAGTTCTAATGAGTCCTAATATTCTAAATATTTAATTACATTGTATATGTCATAGATGAACCTTCAAAATCTGAAACTTATCAACCTTTCCAGAATTCACTTCCTTTCTTCCACAACCCTGTAGACCCGCTTAGAATTTTGGTTAGGCAAAGCACATGCATAATTTTCTTCATTTTAAAGAGTTAAAAAGTAATTTTTCTCCTCTTCAAAATGGAAGAAATAATAATAATAATAATAGCTAACAATGCAGTACTCACTGTGGACCAGGCACCATTTTAGGCACTTTATAAGATAGTTACTATTATTATTTGCATTTTACAGATGAGTAAACCGAGGCACAGAGAAGTTAAAATAACTTGCACAATATCATATAACTAGTAAGTGGTGAAGCCAGGTACTGAAGTAAACAGAGAGCAAAACAGAGAATCTAAGAGTATCTGTATCCTCACATTCTAACATATTAAAAAATGGAAAATCTTGAAGAAGATTTAATATCTTTAATAAATATCTTTAATAAAGATATTTAATAAATATCTTTAATAAATCTTTACATCTGTGCCAGCATAGTATCATTTTCTCCAAATAATAGTAGTTTCTTAACATTTTCTGGTGCTTTTCTAGAATCCATAAAAATACCATCCCATGTGCTTTCTCTCATAGTTAGACCTCCAGATATACTCTTTGCATTGTCTAGAACGTATCTCATCACCTATTTTTACCTGGTGTCTCAGAGTGTTACTAAAAATCAAAAAAATTACTTTAAATATTTATTACAGAGAGAATGGAGTGCAGAGAAATTGGTTATGCAGGAGGAGTTGAGAAGCCCAACAGGGGGTAGAGATTAGCAACAGCTGGAAGCCACTATCAACACTAGTGTATAGACAGGCAGAGGGAAGAGCATTTCCAAAGCCCAGCTGAGGTGAAACCATAGTAGCCTTATCTGGTAGGATCCAGAAGCATCGTGGAGGAGATGTAGCAGCTTATGGTGAAGCCCCTTATGGCAGAGGAGTGGGAGAGAAATATTCTGCTTCTCCCTTTCCTCTTTACCTCTTCTCCAATGGGTGTCTCACATTGGTTAGTTCCAGCCAGAACCAGCTAACAGGTCTGCCTCCTGGAACATGGAGCGAGGCAGGGAAAGGGCAAGGATTGACTCTTAGGGCAAATAGGCCCTGGCCCTGCACACCTGGTGAATGTCTCATTCTTAGCCCTTCCTGGGGAGGATCTCGCTGTTCCTCCTATATTCTTCCATGGAACCATACATACAATTCACTTTTCATAATACCTCAAGTATTCTTTCCTAATAAAACTAATAATAGTTAATTTGTGAGCAATTTGCAAGGGACAGACAGTAAAGGTTATACACATTCTCATTTAAACCTCCCAACAATCATTGAATCAAGTCTGTATTTTCTTCTATGGGCTAAGTCCATGAAGAGAGTGTGCATGTCTATCTTGTTCTCTATTATTAACCTAGTATTTAGTATGAGTCCTACACTAAGATGTAGTAAGGAGCCCATAATTTTTTATTGAATCCTAGAAATAAATATTTTTTATTGAATTCCTAGAAATAAATCTGAAGAAAGGATTACAGTATAAACTTTAAAAAAACTTTATATTAACTAAAGGAATTTTCAGATGTACTTAGAAAAACCTATTCGAAGAATCACTGAATTTTATGTGTGTATTTCCCAAATACACACATAGTGTTGCTAGTTAGCAAGCTCAGGTAAATTTGGAAAATAAGTGAATAGAAAGTAAGTATATATTCAATGAAATAAATCAGGCTAAAGTACATAGGAAATGTGAAAGAAATATTAAAGAATGAGCATGATTCTTTGTGTACAATTAATATACATACAATGGGATTTTGAAAAGGAGAAAATGAGTTGTAAGCAGTATTTGAGGTGACAGAGATTTTTCCAGAAGTAAATAAACAAGCATCAATAAGCAGAATGGCAACAGACTTCTCATCTACAAACAGGGCTACAAGAATTGAAAATATCTTCAGTGTTGATAAAAGTAAGTGAAAACTTAGAATTTTACATCCACCTGTTCTATCACTCAAGATTGAGAGCAAAATAAAGGCATTTAAATTAAAAAGATTCTGCTTCATAGAATCTTTAAAGGATGCTCTATAAGAAGAATGTTAAATCTGGTAGGGGAAGTAGGATGCAAAAAAGCAAATGGTTAGTAAAGAAATTGGTAAAACAAAGCTGGGCATGGTGGCTCAAACTTGTAATCTCAGCATTTTGGGAGGCTGAGGTGGGAGGATTGCTTGAGGCCAGGAATTTGAGACCAGCCTGAGCAACATAGTGAGACCCCCTGCCTACAAAACAAAATTAAAAAGAAAAAAAATTAGTTGGGTACAATGATGCATGACTGTAGTCCCAGCTAC
>NW_012149685.1:981197-983202 GCF_000956105.1 Propithecus coquereli
TTTTGCTTGATAAAGTTTGTTGTTGAACACTTCTAGTGATTTTTTTTTTTTTAAGTTTAGTTATTTTATTCTTCAGCTCCAAAATTTCTGTTTGGTTCTTTCTTATATTTTCTCTTTGTTTATATTTTGGTCTTGTTCATGCATCATATTCTTGAGCACACAGGGCATTTTTATGATGGTTATTTTTAATTCTTTGTAAGTTCATTCATTTACCTCCATTTCTTTAATATTTGTTTCTTGAGAATTATTTTTTAACTTTCTTTGGGCCATGTTTTCCTGTTTCTTCATGTGTCTCATAACTTTGTGTTGGGACCTATGCATTTGAAGAAACAGCACCTCTCCCAGTCCCTACAGTCTGGCTTTCTATAGCAGAATACCCTCACCCATCAGCTACCTAGAAATGCTGGGGCCTCCAAAACTTTTTTGAAGGGATGCAACTTCTCTGGGCCTGTTTCTGCAATTTCTGAACAAGAGAAGCTTGCTTGCTAGTGTCTTTTTCAGAAATTGATAATTTCTTGCTCCTTCTGGTGACTCTGCAGCACTGCAAGTTGTCTGGATCTACAGCAGTAAACCTCCTCTATTTCCCTTGTTCTCAGAAGCCATTAGGCATCCAAAATATGCTGGTTCCCAATCGCTGCCCTAAGCCAGGGAAGACAAATACCAGTCCCTTGAGTAGCCCTCCAAAGAGATGAAATACAGGATATCTCTAACTCCTCTTTCTGCCTCCTGAGGGAGAAGCTTCAAGTTGTGCACTTTCTCCTGCTCATGCCAAGCCATGCTGGCTGGACCTAGACATGCCCTCCTCTGCTTTGTTATCAGTGGCCCTCCAGGCATCCAAGCTCTGTCAGCTCTATTAGTGCTCTGCAGTGCTCTGAATGAGGCAACATACAGCTCTCCAAAGACATGGAACTTTGGATGCACGTTCTACTCTTCTCTTTTCCCTTGACAGATGTAGCAAGCCAAGGCATTCTCTCTTGGTGCTGCAATATGCTGGCTTGTGAGATGGGCTGAAGCAGGTAAAGTGAAATTGCTCTTTTTACCTGTTTCAATGCAAGTGTTCTCAGCTTTGTGATTACCTGAGATACTGTAACTTCTTAATTGGATTCTGGAATTCTCATAAAACTATTTAGCTCCATATACTACTGTTAAATCAGTGTTTTTGTAGGGGTGTGGGTAACAAAGGCTGGGACTTCTTATTATGTCATCTTGCTGATGTGAGCCCTCCCTACAGTGCTTTTAACGTTTAAATAAATTATCAGTTAATTTTATCTGCTAGTGATTTTAAGAATAACTTCAGTAGATATGATAAGACAAAATAAAAATTCTTTGAATTGACAGACATAATTGGATTTTCAAAGTTCCATTATGTCCAGATAGGATGCATAATTTTGGTCTCACCTATAAAGAAAGTTATAGTTCCTTTTCTTTCAAATGTAAACATGCTTTTTAAAAAATTACTATCATAGGCTGATTTGTAAACTAGGTTAAACTTGCCTCAGAAAATAACTTTTTAAATTATTCCATATTTCTTCAAATAGACATACACATTTGAAATTATAAACAAACAATATGAATAAAATACTAAAAAGTTAACATATTTATGCCTCTATGTTCACGCCACAACTTAGCTATATTCAGGTGGTTCCTCTGACTTGTCACCTAATTAGAAAGAGTTGACATTCATCACTTGTTTTCATGAATCTAGATATGCCAAACTGTCTTAGGAGATGATTTAGCTGTGGGCCTCAGTCTATAATTCTAGAATTGACATCTATACTTATCACCACCACTATAACTTTAATAAGAAGATAGCATTCCTCTCAGTGACAGCTATAATCACATGAAAAATATGCTAAAATATACCCATTAAATTAGATAAACTATAGACAGTGCCAAAGTAATGATGCTTGCAATGTGATCCCAAATTCTACCAGAGTATCTGTAAATTTGAAGAACTCAAGAGTGTATTTAAAAAGAAATAATTAAAATTTTCTGATTGTAAGAA
>NW_012149685.1:986847-992182 GCF_000956105.1 Propithecus coquereli
AAAAAAAAAGAAAAATTTGTGAAATATATTGGTAATTATTTACTTTTAAAGTTAATAAAGACTAAATGGGTAGACTTTAAAGGTAATCATTGAATTAAAATGCGAGATAACAATAACATGAAGGATTGGATAACAATTATTCTATTGTTTTTTCATTTCAACCCAATCCTACCCTGTAGCTTTCTACTTTTGTTCTTATAACTTACAACTTTTCATTCAATATCTGCCAACCAATTTTTAAAAAGTATTTTCACAGCAAATCATTTTCAGAGTTCTTCTCCACTGAATATTCAAGATGATGCCTTCTTTATTATTTTCTAAAGTATCCCCTTCACCCCTACTCCATGGACCTTCTCCAGACCTAGTGCTGGCTAGCAAAGCACATGGATAACTCAGAGCATTTTCTGCTCACTTGGGTACAAACTCATTTCCCACTGAAGGCCTCTGTCACAATGATGTAGCATTTACCTCTCCCTCCCAAATCCTGTCCCTCCAATATTAGAACAGGCAGAGGACATGGAAATTTGCTATATGATTCTTTGGCACTGATAATGAGGGTCTTTTGGCCTGTGTCTATAATGAGCTATTGGTGGGAACATATATTCTAGGATTCTGTTTTCTACTGACATTTTCTTCTTTCCCAGATTTTTTCTCTAGGAGTTGTAGACTTTAGATCGATGTAGACAGACTGTAATATGTGGTACTGGACCCAACTTCTGGTTGCTTCCAAAAGTAGCTCACATTGTATGTGGTTTTCAGTCTGAATGACCAGGGGGACTCTTTAAGAATAGACATACTTAAGCTCTGTTTCAGACTTACCAAAAAAGGCTTTGGTGGTGTCAAATCATTTAAAGAACATCCACAGATATATCAGTGCAGCCAGGATTGATAAATACTACAATAGAGGTTCAGCTGCACTGTTTTAAAATCAATACAGATTTTTCAGAACCAGGGAGTAGATAATGCGGGTCACAGGGAATGAGTCCTGAAGTTATGGGAACATTGTGTAAGAAAGGCCAAAGACCAATATTCCTGCTTTTAACTACGATAGCAGTTTCTCCTTTTGTGACAGTGTAGAATAAGCAGTCAACGAGAATCCCTCTCTTTATAGAATGTGTTTATTAGTTTTATATCTCATGTTTCAATCTTTTGTCTTCATAGCTAATTTGTGATGTGCTTAAGGAGACTGCATTAAGGACCACTAGCTAGATTAGAAAATGTTGACTGTCCAATCAGAAGTCAACATTTAACTTTCATTATGCTATGAAGCTATAAAGCCAAATACTGGTAATTTCCTAATATCCCTTTTTATATTAATATTAATATTTTTCTCAACATTAGATATGTACCATGTGTTATTATAACTGCTTGAAATATAATGAGTTTGCTTATTTACACTATTTTATTGCTTTGCTCCAAAAAGATGAAGAAGAATGTAAAACAATGGCATAAGTGGAAATCTATGCAAAAATAATCATCAAACTTTCTTAAATACCTCACAGCAGGTGGAAAAAAGAATAAAGTAAAATAAATATATGAGGCTCTAGCACTTTAATACCAATTCTAAGTTATTGTTAGTTACAAAAATGAGATTAAAAATATATGGCATATATTATTCATACTTTTCAGTTTCAAAAGGGGATTAAGCTATCAGCATAATTATAAGTATGCTGTCCAACTGGCCATTGTGTACAACTTTATAATCATTCATATTAATAATATGACTTCCCAAATCTCACAATGCCAGTGATACATCATTTATAACAAACTATTACAAATTGTTCACCCTGAGGTCTAAAACTTAATATAACATGGCCTTTGACCTTGAGGATTTTGCAATCTGGGACAAGAAAAAATTTCCCATTAGATTTTATTTTAAATCTTTACTGGAAAAATCAATTTGGTACTAAGATTTATTTTGGTTCTAAACCAAAACCAGTTTAAACCTTATACAGTATCATTTATTTAAAACCTGATTTTTATTTTCTCATAGTATTATGAATGTATAGTAATATCTTTTTGTGGTTTGTCTGCTTTATAAAACATATTTATTCATTAAATATCACATTATTTATCACAAAAGTATTTGCTAAAAGAAGTATTATTGTGAATTGGCTAAGATCATGTGGTCTGGCGTCACATTGCCTGTTTTCAGATAGCAGTTCAAATACCGATTAACTAAGTGATCCTGAAAGATTTTCCTGATCTATAAAAAATGAAGAATGATGAAAAATATGAAGAAAACTTCCAGAGGTTAGAACAAATAGAGAAAAGAAAATGTGTTATTAATTTAGGAGGTCAAGTATCTTGACTAATTCCAATTCTAAAAACACACAAAATGGAGAAAACATTATGGAACAGTAAGGCAATTTCCCAGAACCAAAGATCCCAGCCTCTGTGTTGTGAAGGCCCAACATATGACTAAATATTTTATGATTTTTAATGCTACAGTAAATGCAAGTTTTAAAAAATTTCATTTTGGAAATGTTTGCTGTTATTATATAGAAATACAATTGATTTTTGTATATTGAACGTACACTTAGTTGTATTAGTCATTTTACAGATTTCTTTGGGTTTTCTATATAATCAATCGTGTCATCTATGAATAAAGAACTCCTTTTCCAAACTTTGTGCCTTTTCTTACTTTACTGCAGTGTCTGAAAACACTGATACAATGCTGAGTATGGGTTATGAGAGTGGATAGTCAATATTCTTGCTTTTCCCCCCTATCTTGGGGAATGAATTCAATTAATTAATAAATGTAATATTAGTGGTAGATTTTTGTGGATATTAAATGTAGGAAATTCTTGCCTGTACCAGATTTGCTAAGGGTTTTTATAATTAAAGTTTATAGAATTTTGTCAAATTCTTTTTTGTATCTATTGTGATGCTCATATGATATTTCTCCTTTATCTTTTTGATATGATGAATTTAATTGGTTTACTTTGAATGTTAATCCTCAGATAAACCTTACTTGTTCATGATGCATTCTCCTTGTTATATATTGTTAGATTCAATTTGTTAACATTTTTCTAAAGGTTTTGTGTCTATTTCTTAGCAAGATATTGGTCTCTAATTTTTTTTCTTATAATATCAGGTTTTGGTGTCAGGGTTAGTTGGGAGGTATTTCTTCCTCCAGTATTTTTAAAGGAATCTTCTTAGTATTAGTATTATTTCTTCTTTTAATACTAGATAAAATTCATCAGTGAAACCATCTGGTTAAAAAAGCAAGGCCCAATTTTATCTATTTACAAGAGATACTTTTTAAATAGAAAAACACAGGTACATTCAAAATAAAAGAATAGAAAATTATCTAGAATGCAAACTGTAAGCATAAGAAAGCTGGTGAGACTAGAGCAATATCAGAAAAATGTAAAATGTAAGACAAAGACTATAACCAGAGGCAAAGAGAGATTTTTTGATAATGATAAACTGGATAATTCATTAGGAAGGCATAACAACCCTAAATGTGCATGCACAAAATAGGAGATTCAAAATATATACAGCGAAAACTGACAGAATAAAAGAAATGGAAAAATCCACAATCATATTTTAAAATTTAAATACCTCTGTCTCAGTAACTGAATAAGTTTAGAGGAAATTAGTAAGAATATAGAAGATCTGAACAGAACTCTCAATCACCTTGTTTTTATTCACATTTATTGAACTCTACACCCAACAAATGCAGAATGGACATTCTTTTCAAGTGCACCTGGGAAATATCCCAAGATAGACCATATACAAGATAAAGATATAATAAAATCTTTTAAAGCTAAAAATCTTGTTACAAGCATTGCTTTAGGTACATCTCATAAATTTTGATATCTTTATTTTCTTTCAGTTTGAAATATTTTCTAATTTTTGTTTGATTTCTTCCTCAACCATGGATTACTTTTAAATGTGTTGTTTAAGACATTTGAGGATCTTACATAATAGTTTTTTTTAAACATTTCTAATTTAATTATGCTATAATAAGAGAATATACTCCACAGGCCAGCAGAAGGGTTACTCAGCCTTCTTCTCAAACCAAATAAGGGAGTAGAGGGATGCTTGAAAACAATTACACAATTTTGGAATTTCTGTCAACTGTTTATACTAATCTGACATTAATCTCTCAGCCTGATGAGTAAAGAGAGCGAAGAATTTGAGAGTAACAGTAAACAGACAGAAGGATTGGTATAGTTTAGATGCCTGTACCACATGGCTTAGCAAGGAGCAAGAGTTTCCCAGGGTTAGTCAACCATAGACATTTTGCCCATATGAGGAAAGGGAATTTGAGATGCAAAGAATGTGGGAGATGCTTTCAGTAAAGCAGCTGACTGAGGCTGGAGGGGAATAAGCTGGAGAATTATTTCTGTTATCACACAATAAAGTTGCTTTATTGGGCCCTTATTTGGTGTTGACTGATGTTTAATCAGGTTGTGGAGATACACATTCTTATAAGCACTATTTTAACTCACTGTGAAGGTTAATTTTATATGTCAACTTGACTGAGCTTAGGGAAGCCCAGATAGTTGTTAAAACATTATTTCTGGATGTGTCTGTGAGGGTGTTTCCTAAAAAGATTAGCATTTTAATCAGTAGACTGAGTAAAGAAGATCTACCTTTATCAATGTGGTTGGGCATCACCCAATCCATTTAGAGCCCAAATAGAACAAAAGGCAGAGGAAGGATAAATTCTCTCTCTCTTCTTGAGCTGGGACATCCCTCTTTTCCTCCTCTGGACACAGAAGCCCCTGATTCTTGGGCCTTCAGACTTCACGATTTATACCATTGGTTCCCACCCCACCATTCCCAGGCCTTCACCCTTGTAGTAAGAGCTACACCATTTGGCTCTGCTGGTTCTCAGGCCTTCGGGCTCAGACTGGATTACACACACTGGCTTTCCTGGCTCTTCAGATTGCAGATGGCATATCATGGGACTTCTCAGCCTCCATAATCACATGAGCCACTTCCCACAATAAATCTCCTCATCTATATCTATCTATCTACCTACCTATCTATCCTATTAGTTCTGTTTCTCTAGAGAACTCCAACTAATGTACTGACTACTGCAATTCTCATAGAGTTTTCAGTCTATTTGGCCTTTTACCTAATGCATGATGTTTTCATGTTGTGACCCATATACCTGTCTAACTGGCATATCAAGAAAATCAGAATTTGCAGTGGCTATTTTGAGGAAACTTTGACATTAGCAAGAGTGTTTCAGAGGCATCTTAGAACAGAAAAAAAGAAAGAGAAACTCCTCATGATGAGATCCTCTGCCTTATCTGCCTGAAAAGTAGGTTCTTGTATTTACTGTAGTAGATTGCCTTACTTTTGTTTGAAGGTAATT
>NW_012149685.1:994147-996491 GCF_000956105.1 Propithecus coquereli
GTGTATTACATCCTTAAAAATCAATTGTGTGTTGTATGTAAATAGTGTATTTCAATTTCTACCATTATAATGTTTTGGGAGATTTCATCTTGTGGAAAAAAACAGAAAAAAAATCTTCTTTACAACAGTGAAAAGGATGCTGTCTGGTACTGTTAAAAACTAACACAGCAGTAAAACCCTAAAGCGTTGCTCCTCAGATCTACATACTTCTGGAGACCTCAAGACTTTCAGGAATCCTCCAAAAGTAGATAAACTTGGAGAATATGATAAAGTGTGTTTTAAAGACTTTCGGGTCGAATAGACAACTACATAGAGTAGACAGCTTCCACCCAAGACCTTTCAGATAAAGATGACAACTGCACGAGGTAGACATCTTGCACCCAATACCAACAGAACAAGAACCAGATATCTAGAGTCACAGATAGTCCTCTTTAATCTGAATATTTTTGTTTATTTTCCTAGCTATTTTCTTTCCTTTTTATTGTTTTAAAGTTTTGTATTATTAACAGACATTTTTTACTGTTAACTATGATACTTGAAAGTTTTTATCCTTAATATTGCTTTTTGCATTCTTAGGCCTTGATATAAGTCAAATACTGGGAAAGAATTTACTTGCTTATGATTTGGCTAAAACATACAAGAAGTCCAGCTGTTAAGTTTGTATTCAGTTTTATTTCAGTTCCACACAACTTCCTTTGATACCAGTTTATAGTAACAAATGACCTGGTATCCTGGATATTTGGACTAAACTACTAAGGCATTAATTGAGAGCAAACAACTCAACAGGCCTGAGAGCCAGAAATCTCAAACCCCTTTAAGGATGTACCTATATAGGAAGGCTCCTGTCTTCACTGAATCAACACTCAGGGTCCTTTCATCTGAGCTTGTTTAGGTAGTACAATTTTCACAAAAAGACAGTTTGAAAAAAAGCTAAAGAAGTGATGGTTTATATTGTGAGGCTGTTTCACTTTTACAGAAGTGATAAGACAATCATACTATTCAAGCTCAACTTGAAGCTCTTTTGCTTTTGGTGTACCCTGATGACCTACATACTAAAAGTTTCATTATCTAATGTGATAATTCTTGATGAGTGATGGAAGAACATTAAAATACCATTCAACAACACCATTTGGTTATGGTGGTGCCTTAGCCTCTAACAACTCTTACCAAATTTGGGACACAGAAGTCCACTGGTTACTACCTACAATTTAGACAGGATCTGTTACCTCAGATCTGTTACCTCAATAAACTGATACCTGCCATCAGGATGGTCTTTGATATTATCCAGAATCTAGTTTGAACCATCACTTTCCCTCCTTTGAAAAAAAATAGACAATTTAATTTAAGTAGGAGAAAACTGAGTCTCAGTTTAAGTTAAAAAAAACTTAAACACTAAAGTGGAATTTGGATTTGGATTGAGTTCTTCAGCCCAAGTCTCTTTATTTCATACTTTATAAAAGGCCTGGAAATTGTATAGACATCTACCTGCTACCATGCAGTACAGTACAGAGACTAGTAGGAAAACAAGACAACAGGCAATAGAACTTCTCACCCAAGAGATTCATAAAATTGGAAAAGTGGTTGTTCAAAACAGATGCTTTAGATATAATATGACATCTTGAGTTGGAACATGTGCTGTCTTAGGTGAAGAATGTTGCACTTTCATTTGGACAGATCTCTGTGGTTCCAGAAAATGAAAGTAATTTCATAAAAGAAAGAAATAGTAAAATTAGATAATTTCTCTAATGTTCCCATATCTGGCACTGCAGATTCTTTAGGTTGGAGCTAAGTGGTCTTGCCTTAATTCATGTACTCTTGGTTCTTAACTTGAAAGTAGCCTATGAACTCTGATTTTAACAATCTTCTTATTATCTGTATTGCAAGGATCAAATCTGTGATCTTCAGGGTCTTAAAGGCTACTGTATAGTGACTGTTATGTCTTATTAAATTATGCAACAAATGATCTTCCAACAAAGAAACTGCAGAAACTGCAACAACTACCATCAGAAACTCTACACTTAATCATGACATATTAAACAGAAGAACAGATCTAGATTAATCATTTGCAGATCATAATAGTCTATGTCCAATTTTAGGATTAGACATGACCAAATTAATAAGATTAAGAAATAACGTGAATGTGTCAAACACTAATGAGAGGCTGGATTACTTTCTTGTACCGAAATTAAGCAATACTGAGGCAGTGCACATGTTCACACTTTTATGTTAATATTGAGAACAAGCAAAATAATCTTGGCTATAACTCCAGGAAATATTTGCTTCTGAAAGATAATTCTGTGAACTAACCAAAAATTGCATTTGTTAGACTAATATATTGCTCATC
>NW_012149685.1:1006341-1009124 GCF_000956105.1 Propithecus coquereli
TTTAAGTCTTTTGATTCCTCCAGGATGGAGGCTTAAATTTACATCTGATTTTCTGTTAGGAAAGAACTACTGCTATGAGGTTTTTAGTTAAACAAATATAAAACCTTAGCCCTTGGGGCAAATCCTCAATATGCTAAAGTAGTTGATTCAGATTGAGAAATTAAATGTCCTATTTAGTCACATAAACATGCTGTTTCTTTTAGCAAAGCTACATATCTTTGGAATTTGGATAAAAATGTTAGTCTTCTCTCAGTTGATTGAGATTATTCCATGCCAATAGATAATCACTCAATTTCCAAGTCACTGAGGACTGTAAAAAATATATCTTTTGTCTTGTGGTACCACTTAACGTTCTATAACGCCAAAGATATCCATGTAAGTCGACTGAATTTTAACTTAATTGTCCTTCAGAAGGTTTTCTAAGATCATATTCCCGTGGTTGGGGCTGATGTTTGCCAGAAGGAATGTCCATTTCTTTCTTTTTTCTTTATTTTATTTTATTTCAAAATATTAAGGGGCTGCAAATGTTTTAGGTTACATGGATTGCTTTTGTAATGCTTGAGTCCCCACTATAGGTGTGCCCATCACCCAAATAGTGTTCCTTGTACCCCTTAGGTAGGGTTTGCCTCTCCTCTCCTCCCCTCTCCCCCCTGGTAATTTCTATTGAGTTTTACTTTCCCCTGTGCACATGTGTGTTCATCAGTTAGTCCCAATTTAATAGTGAGTACAAGTGGTGTTTGTTTCTGCATTCTTGTCTGTTTCTACTGTCAGTTGTACAGGGAAGAATTTTATTTTCAGATAAGATCAGAAGTGGTGTAAGGGTAAAAAGCTTTTCCTCCTTTCTCAAAGGTCCAAGTGGTCCAGACCTGCACTCTGATTTACAGAGATACTCTGAACACTCCTGACACTAGACAATTTGGTTCCTTCCCAGAGGAGATGGAACAGGAACTAGGAGCTACTCGAAGGACCTGAGACCAGGCCTGGGCCTATTATTTTTTAGGAGTAGCCACGTCTGGTAGAGTTATAAGCTTCTCTTCCTTGCACATATTTAGTATCTTTATTTTTCACTTGCTAAATTGAGTAATAGTTTGGTCTATGTTATGGAGAATTATTAGGAAGATTTTTCCTGCACTTGGAAAAGCAACAGATATGATTGCACTGACTGTTCTTTCTACTGTGATCTTGAGCTTTTAAAAATTCATTATTGTTCTTTTTACAAATTCATCATTGTTCTTTTTACCACGTGCACTTCAAGGTGAGTTTCTATGCAGTTCTCCAGAATCTCTTCATTCTCAACATTACCTCAGGTCTTAGGTTTCAACAAGAGCCAGTTCTTCCTAGGAATTCTACATCTTTGGATATTGCTGTATAAAGTCCATCATTTCTTCTCCAAGTTATAAAATAATCATGGGTTGTCCTGAAGTGTTCATATCAGGGATGCTAGGGCAAAAATAAGGGACTATCTTCAGATTCTTAGAAAAACAACAGTTTCATCTTTTCATGACCTAACATGTAGGAAATGGTCCTGAACTAATTGAAAAGCTGTACCTAGACAAAGTCATTTAAAGAATAATTATAATCAAAGTGTGGGCCACATGTGAAAAAGAAAGTTTCTGTCCCAAAACTAGTGCTAAGAGACTAATAATTTGGAAAACAATTTACTTTCCATATGATGTTCAATCTGACAGAATTTTCCACCTATTATTGGATAATTAGTAAACAGAGAAGGGGAGAAAGGATATTCACCTACAGTAATACAGAATGAACAACTGTTATGTATTTAATATAAGGCATTATTATAATAGAAGATGAGTAGCCAGCTTTTCTTCCTTTAAGGAATTTACTAGTCTAATTTCAGGGTAAGCCAATTACAAATAAATAATTGAGAGTTCAGAGAAAGAAAAGATTATTATGTATATAATAATCTGGTAAAGCTTTGGGAAAGGGCATGATTCAGACAGACATGGAAGAATCAAAACGTTTAGGATGAAGAAGGTATTACCGACAAAAGAAAAGGTTTAGGCAAGTAAAGGGCTGGGACAATACGAGTTAGAAAAAGAATGATCCAGTCTAGTAAGGGATTAGGGAAAGTATGTGGCAATAAAAAAAGAAATGTCAAGATATAGGAAGAGGCTTTGTATACAATTGTAAGTCAGAAATTTTACTTAATTGAGTGGACACTGGAAGGGCATCGAATGCTTGAACTATGGACATGGTTCTGTTAGTAAGCGATATGTAGGAAGAGTTGGATTGAAGCAAACAGAAGGAAAGATGGAAAGCAGGGGAATTACCTAGCATATTTATTGCAACAGCTCCAGAGGAGGGTGAAGAGATCCTGGAAAGGCAGAATGGAAGCAATTAAGTGGAGGGGGTAATAAATTACCTCTTTTGGAGATTGAACTTGCTATAGCAGTTGCTACTAGATTAGCTAAAACTTTGGTTCAGACATACCTTTACAAATAAAAATGATAGAACCTAAAAAGGCAATTTACAAGCTAACACTTTGAGAGTAGAAAAATAAACACCTTATTCTAGTAAAGAGATTGAGTGTGATTATTAAATAACTATGATATTTCCACCAGGAAATTTTCTAGTCAGAGAAAATCTCCTGTATGCCTCTGAGTCAAGAACACGATATAAATTAAGTTCTAAGGATTTGCTAACGTTTTAAGATTTCAAACAATCTGAATTAGAGAATATATGAGAACTAATAGAATTGGATAGAAAATCAAATGGACAGACTTTGATTTGGGACAGTCTTTTTTTTAACAAAGAAATATAAG
>NW_012149685.1:1009174-1010584 GCF_000956105.1 Propithecus coquereli
TGCTTCTCACTACTCACTTTTCCTTTCCAATCATAATTCCTTTTATATGTTTGCTTCAATCTGCAGTCAAGTCTGCCTATACTGTTAAAACCACTGGTCTTCCCTGATCATCCCTAAGCTTAAAAACCATAACCTGCCATGTTTCAAGATGTTGAGGTGCCAGTGGCTGCATTGTACCATTTCCAAAGTGCCCTAAGAAAGGTGGTCCCAGGAATTGTGGCCATAAAACCAGAACTCAAAGTTAGGAGAGAAAGAGTAATTTCGATTCTATGTATATAAAGGAACAAGAATCTAAGTCATTCACAGTTAGATTGGCAGAAAGTGAACTGCTCCCTTGACTCCTTTATCCAGAAAAACAAAAAGATAAAACATTTCAATAGAACCGTACATTAGGTATGTACAGCAATGTTCTTCCAGAACTAAGAGGTATTTTTAGGATTCAAAGCATAGATGAAAACTATAGCAGAACAGCTGGGCTACATGGAGAAACAGATTTTTAAAAAAATCTATTTGCAACTTTAAAATGACTACGTCAAAGATTTTGCAGATCACACAATGAGCATGCTATGCACTATCTAAAGTTTTCAAAATCAGCATAAAACTAGATCACAATATAGCTTGTTGGTTAAAGCAGGCTCTAGAGCCAGGTTAGTAAGGTATATTTCATGGTTCTCCCATTTTTTACCCTGTGACCTCAGCGAGAGAGAGGGGCAAGGTCATGTTGAGCTTATACATCAAGGTAAGGATTTGGGTTATTTTGAAAGCCTAAGGGAAGCAATTACAAAAACAAATGAACAAATAAACAGAGGTAGATATACTCAAATGATGGCAACTATACAAAATGAACACAAACTGAATCTCATAAATACAATACAGAATGAAAGAAGGAAGACATAGGAAAGTATGTCTTCCTCTATGGTGCTCAAAAATAGGCAAAACCAACAACCATGGTCTTAGAAGTCAAATTGGTAATTTCTTTAGGGAGGACAGAGTGGGTGAGCGGAGGGGGCATGAAGAGAAGACTGAAGTGTGTGCAATGTCCTCATTTCTTGACCAGCATATTAATTACATGGATTGTGACAGTTCATTCAGCTCTATATTTGTGTGTGTGCTGTATATGAGTTATACTTAATAAAAAACAAAAATATCTATTGACAAACAAAAATAAAATTTATACTTATTTGATGAAGTTTTATCTTTTGATTATATAATGAACTTTTCAAATTAATAAAAAGACAAAAACTTCAGTGGAAAATAGGCAAAGAATCTATACAGGAACTTTACAAAAGAAACACCAAAATATATGTGAAAAAATTTTCACCCTTACTAGAGTAACAAAGTTAGTCTATATGAAACGGGATGCTAAGATTTTCAGAAGTCTCAGCGATTAAATATTGGAAAACAGGTTAT
>NW_012149685.1:1014483-1015762 GCF_000956105.1 Propithecus coquereli
CTGCATATGAAGAATCCAGCCTCACACACACAATTAGTTGGAAAAGGAAGGAGTATCTTAAGATGATTTGGGATATTCTTCTTCGATATTGCATGAAAACTCATTGTTTCTTAAATCTTGTAATATAGAACTTGAAGCCACAATGATGAACTTTTCATATTCTGTTACATTAAATTACATGACTCTTTTTTGCATTTGGAATGGATTATTTACCAATACATGGTTTTATAATATCATGCATTGGTCATTTGGAAAATACTGGTTCACTGAGTTATACGTATCCTTCAAATATGTCACATTTCATTATAAAATATCAACATCATCACCCATCTTATCAGAAAAGTTTTTAAGTATTGGGAAACTTTCAAGCTCATAATGGCAGATAAAATTTTTCCAAAATTTTAATTTTTACTTGAAATCTCAAATTTTACCATTTGTAACAAATACTGGCAGTTGTACTTGAAGTAATTAGCTCACTCTGTTAAGATTTGAGGAAATTTATGCCAAATACCCAAGTCTAAATTGTCTATTCTTTCAAGCAAAAATACTATTCCAGAGAGTGGTAAAAAAGACAAGTTCAGCTTGAAACTTAAACAATAGTACAAGGGCTTTTCCTTGAGACAACTATTGTCCTTTAGTATGTAGCAGAAGTGCTTTATGCATCATTACCATTTCTTCATACAAAGCATGAAAAAGATTTGCATTCAAAAGTCGAGATCTATTAAAATCACTAATTATTCCTCCTTTATCAAGGACATTCTTAAGAGAAACTGGTGGTGTTCTGAGGGCAGTTTTGACCTTGTATATCACTCCACTTCAAGTCCATGGACTATAGTTTGAGAACTTCTAGAGGAAGTAGAGTCACAAATGAAGGACTGGAGCAGAGCACAGGTGCCCTCCCTTCCACCAAATATAGGACTGGGACATGAATCAGAAATAAACATTTATTGTTTAAGCCACTCAGCTGAGGTTGTTTATTGCAACAGTAAGGCTTTTTGAATACAGAAATTGATATTTTGAAATTGGATGCTACTATGATATAAAACTAAAATAGGGGGCCTTAAGCTTATGCCAGGTGTTTAGACTATAGGTGGCAAAAAGACAGAAGCTAGAAGCTGGAAAGCCTTATTCTGCCTTTTCAAATATTTGGCAAAACTATTACCAATGATAATTTGGAAAGCATGTACAGAACAGAACCTGATCACAGAACCTATAGCTCTAGCGGAAGTGATAAGAGAGAACATGATCATGTGTGTTAGACGTTATTTTATTTTATTTT
>NW_012149685.1:1017110-1023404 GCF_000956105.1 Propithecus coquereli
AAAAAAAAAAAAAAAATTCTCTTCTCCCTGTTTTTGGTAGTTCTGAACATTAGGTATTTTTCCCCCAATGGGATCAAAAGGCACCTAAATATATGATTGTGAGCGAAAAAATAGGGGACATAAATCAGGTATTGGCAGTTTTTCCATTTTCATTTGTGTGTGAATTTTTAATATAAATGTGGGGATGTGAAGCATAAATGCAAGTCAAAATATTTCAGTGAACAACTTTCAGCTGTTCAAGTTTATAACAATTATAAATAAACTTATTAAATTTTTCTGGGAAAAAAATAAATAAAACAAAATACCTCTGTGACCTTAATACTTGCATGTGCCAGAAGCAGGCTGTGAATATTGGGCAGCCCCCCAGAAAGGCACATTCCCCATGCTCACATCGGATCTGGCAATGGAGGATAACGGAAAAGGAAGAACTTCCCAGAGCCTGGGGCCAAGAGTCTTGAGAAAGAATGCATAAGTGTGTTCCTCGTAGACAGCAGAATTGGAGATCTAATTAAGCAACATCCTTCAGCCACCACCACCACAGTAGGGATCTTCCTATTCTGCCTTGTCAGATTTCATAATTCTTATGGGTCAGTGTTCTCCATTGTTTACCTGATAGTTTTCATCATGTTTTTCTTATTATGCCTCACCACTGTACATTATTGTTATATGGGGTCGTAGGCTACTTTTCTTACAGCTCTTAGGCTGCTGGCTCACAAGGAACCATGTCCAGATCCCATGAAAAGAACTGCCTATTACTCAAGTCACTGTATTTTGACCTGGATCCGGTGACTAAATGCAATTTTGGATTATCTTTCTGGAGGAGGAGTATGACCTATATGTGGGAAGAAGAGGGACATAAATGCATGATGTTAGGAAGAGTGGACTGTAATAGACACTACTCATGCTTGTACTAACTGACCCCCACAAGGGCCCAGATGCTGAGTCCAGCAGACACAATCATTTCCTCCACTTGTAGACTCAAACTCTCACATGGTCTCAGAGTAATTCTGATTTTTTTTTTCATACTAAGTATAACTTCAGCTCATAAAGGTTTTTGCACCACACTCCATCCTTGTGATTAATGTATTCTTCTTATATTTCCCTCATAGTAAAGTCCATGAATGTATTGAGTTATCAAGCCTTGAAAAAAAAGGTTTTTCCATTAAGCTTTCATTATAATAATGATAAGTTTAAATAAAAGATTATTGAATTGAGGAAGTAAACTCACATAGGAATTGAAGCTTCACTATGTTTTTTATAAAATATTTTTATTTTAATAAACATTTGATTATGAGGGTACTATTATGTATTTATATACAATATAGTACAAGAGACTTTTATTTTAATAGAGGAATAATTGATCTATTAATCATTTTTGAATATAAGTACAAAAGGCATATTTGTTTATAATAACCAAAAGGACCTAGACTTTACTAATGAAAATTCACTTACCAGATATCTAAAATTGACATTAAATTGTATTTATTGCACTATGATTACAACCCTGAAAGTTATTTTAAATATATGCAATATTTCTTGCTAACTTATTAAAGGCAGGTGTTAAGAACTACTTTTCTTTGTATAACTTGCAATGCTAACACAGCACTGTTTTCATCACTGGTACTAGAGAAATATTTATTGAATTCCTTTGGAAATCACATTCAAATTTTGCCTCATATTTTTCATTTCAGAAAATTAATAGGAATCTGGGTAATCATAATTGGTGATTAAGTCCTATCCTCTGACCACCACCCGGGGAACTAAAATTCTCATTTCTCCATGGTAAGGGGTAGATAGCGCAGTTAAGATATAGGAAGTGATTGTTTCCCGATCATTTGTGATTGTCTCAATTCCATGTGTGATTAGTTATTAACAATATTTTTTTATCTTTACAATTATACTATTATTTTAAAAGAGTGCTTTTCATTAACCTCACAGCCATCTGAACCTGAATTTTATACAATTGAATCTTAGACCCTCTCCCCTCAAACTTAGTGCTTCATGAACTATTATAGGTATGTTCACATATATTAAATTGCGTGTATACATATATTCTTTCATCTTGTTTCAAGAATGTACTTAGCTTAAAATAAATCCTCTTATAGTGGCTTAAATTTAAAAAAGCTCTTCCTTTCACATTATTAGGACTCTTAAAGCAGGAAGCTGTGGCGTTGACTTAGTAGCGCAACATCAACCCCACATTCTCTGTTATTATTCTGGTCTTTTCCTCGAGATGGTAAATGCAACTTTCTTTCAACATGAGAAGAAGGAAGGAGGAACAGTATCAGCAACCTCTCCTTCTTTCACGAAGAAAGCAAAAACACTCCAAGAACATCCCAGAAGTCTTCTGTGAATGTTTCGTTGACCAGAGCTATTGTCACAAGGCCAACCCCAGCTACAAGATAGACTGGGAAAACGAGAAAAAATTTTCAGCCCCTGTAGATGGAAGCAGCAGGGAGAAGGGGATTAAGAGTGTTTGCTACAAAAGTGTTTATAAATTCTTTATAAAAGGGATTACTGATTTAAAAAAATCTGACACTAATTTTAAAGCAAGAAGAGTAATTACATGGATCTATAGTTCAGCATATTTATATTTAGTCTGATTGCTTAATGCCAAATATTTGCTCAGAGTTGGGAAAAGCAGAAGAAAACTACCCCACACTCTTTGAAAGACATAAATACAATATACCTCAGCTAGTTTTATCTTTCCCCGTGGGATAGGTTCTGGAGGTATCTATGTATCACACTGAAAGACTTTTTATATAACCCATGCCTCGCCCTCAAATTTGTGGCAAATTACTGCTAGTCAATCCAGTAATTAGAGGTGCCTGGTGTTATTAGGAATTCTACACATTGCCACACAGTAAGTAGATTAGTTTCATTTTACAAATAAGACAGATCACACAAGTTGTTAAATTTCTGTATCCCTAAAGTCACACAGAAGTTAATAGGAGAGGCGAGATAAGTAATCAGTGCCAAGAAAGGGAATGCGAATGAAGACAATGAAAGTTGCCAGAGGGTGATTTTAAATTGCTCTTATTCCTTCCTGCACAAAAGAACACAGTCCAAATTGGTGCTTGGTCAGTGATATCAACATGCCACCGAGGCCAGGGTAAATGAGAGTTTTATCTGACTAATTGCTAATAGGTAAAAAATGAACACATTCCCCAGCTGATTTGCATTCAGTTTTAGTGGCTTAGAAAAAAGTGATACACAATTATCACATACTCCAGGGGTGTATTCTAATTGTATTTAACATTACTTGAAATAAGTCGATAGTGAGATTGGATTTGGAAATTGTTTGTCATGATGAACAGTTTATAATTAAACTTCTGTGTTTGTCCTTACAATAAAGTCTGAGAAGAGGACCTTTGTCTGTCACGTTCCTTTTACATTGATATTCCATGTGCCGCTTCAAGCACAAAGGTGATTAATAAATGCTCTTGATAATGTAAGTAAACCAATAAAATTTTTCAATGAAGAGTTTGCTTATGTACATGATGCATCCATGTGTATTTCTTAATTAATATGAAATAAAAAGGGAGCAGGTTTGTGAAGAACAGAGCTATTAGATGTATGATTGGATGAATGTTTCCAAACTTCTGAAACTTTATAAATAATAATTATTGGGTTCTTATAATCATACGTCAGATAAAAGTTCTTATATTTTCTCATTAGTCCTTACTGTTTTCCATGTTTTTAATGAAAATTCGTAATTGTCTTTTATTGTTCCTTCCTCTTGGACATGTATTTTTTTCTGCCATTTGTTCTGAAAGTGTAAGTTAATGACTGGAAGTTATAACTGTATAACTGTAACTGGAAGACATATTTCCAGAATAATTCCTCTTTCTAGCTTCTTCCCATAAGTCAATTATAATTGTTTTGGGCAATCCACCAGAAGTTATCAAAATGCTTCCATTTGCTAAATCTAGAAACATGTTGCTTTGCTCAACATTTGGAAATATATATTCACTTAATCAGCAAATATTTCCCAAATCATGTGCCCACTATACTCCAGGCATTGTACTAGAGACTGAGAATATAACAGTGAACAAGGAATGTTCTCCCTGACCTCACCAACTGGAAACACAAGCAAAGAAGGCAAGAAATGTGATATGCTGTGGTAAGTAGCAACAGGGATATTCTGAGAATTCAGGGATATCATTTGAGAGACACCTCATGCAGACAAGAAGATGATGCTTGAGGTGAAACCAAAGGGTAAATGCTATGGACTGAATGTATCATCCCAAAATTCATATATTGAAACCCTCACCCTCAAAGTGATGGTATTTGGAGGTAGGGTCTTTGGAAGGTAATTAGGTCATGAGAATGGAGCCCTTATGAATGGAATGAGTGCCTTTATGAGACATTTAGAGTAGGGTACATCCTAAGTTGCTTGTGACTCCCTTATACCACTGCTATATTTCCTAGATAAAATGTGTGTGAGATCATGATTAGAGAACTGATGGTTTTTTAGGCTCAGGGATGGTTTGATTAGCTCTGAACTTGTTCTAAATATACATTGTCCAAAGTGATGCCTCAGCAAAACCACAAGTTACTATGCCATAGACTTCTGAGATAGCTCCTTATTTAGTAAAAAATGTCAAATGTCAAATGTGCAAATGCTAAGGGCATTTTGTCCTTTCTTTATGTAAAGTTTTTTATCAGACAATCAAAGAGAATTATTTCAGTTCAGAAAATTTGAGATCTATACATAAATATATATGTATATAAATTTTTAAAGCAACTATAGCTTATCCACTTAAAAAGAGCAATAAAATTCTTTATTAAAAAAAGTAACTTTAAGTTTGATTTAAAATTTTTAAAGATTACTCTAACTCTTTGGCTTAGTATTGGAATCATTCCCTACATCAGGCATACTTAGTTTTTCATCCATAACTCTCACTGAGCCCTAGAATAACCCTACATTCTAGTCAAAGCAGGTTTTCATTCTAAATAAATACAAACTCATTCCCTTTTACTTGTGTGTGTGTGTTTCTTATACCATATCATTACCTCCTCTTGGTCTACTGAAATATTTTCCATCTTTTAGAACCCAAATAAAATGTTCCCTTTTATAAGAACTGTCCTCTGGTACCTGATCAAGTAGTTGTCTTCATCTAATCAAAACTATAGTCATATAGCACTCACTCCCTTACATCAATTGTGATTATCAGTGTACACATTGCATGTCCCTAACTGACCCAAATACTTCTAAAGAAGAAATTGTATCTTATTAATTTTGGCATCCTCCATGGCATGTTATAAGTGCCTTGCACAAAACAAGTTCTCAATAGCTTTGTTGGATGCATCCTATGTCTTTAATAGAATCACTCAGTTCAATCAGGACAATCACTAAGGTGAGAAGACACCTGTAGTCAGCCAGCCCAGTCAATCACTCCAATGTTCAATGGGGTACCATATGTCAAAAATCAGATTGTTCTCACTCATTTGCTGAATGACTAGTTTTGATACTTTGTTACATATTCACGATATGTCTTTTCTACTTTATTTGTGTAATGTCATTTCATTAGTAGTAAATAGCTCAAGTTTCTTTTACAGAGTAGACACTTTTTAATTTGTATTATCTCACAAATCTTAAAGTGGCAGGAAGTTCCCTAGAGCCACCTTAACACATGCTCCCACCTATAACCTAAAGCAAGTAAACCTAGGGGAATGTGATAACAAATGTTGGTAGATTTAGAACTACACATAAATAATTACAGCAAAACCCATAAAATAATAAAAAGTGATGCCCAAAACATCATAGTCCTTCATCAAAACTTAATCTATCATGTGTTTTATTGTCCCAGGGTGCCATTCTCTGCTAGAGGTAATCCAATAAACCAAATCATTAAATCAAGTTAAGGTATTAATGACAATGTTTTTCTAGTTCCACATTTTGAATCTTAACAGAGGACTTCTATAACTCAACTGCCTCTCACCAATTGAGAGGACTATTTAGAGATTTTACAAGCTGTAAATTCATTTAAAAGGCCAATATAGAACATTGTATTATTTTTTATTGACACATTTAAAATGAAAAATAATTATCTTTTGAAGACCAAACATAAAATGTCAGTATTTAGCTCTGTGGGCTAGGATCAAATCTGAATTGACTTGGCCAAATGAAATAAAATTAGTAGACTGCATAATTTTTGAGAGGTTTGGGATTTTAAATTTTGAATTTGAAAATAATATATTCACCTAAGTAAAGTCCCCAAAACGACAACACAGAAGTCATAACTTGCCTTTTGAAAAAGTCCCAAATATTCACTTCATCTCCAAAAAAAA
>NW_012149685.1:1027324-1027706 GCF_000956105.1 Propithecus coquereli
TTGTAAAGTAAATTGAATCTACCCTTCCAACTCTTTAGAGATTCTTTTTAAGAACAAGTGACAGGTATATAAAAATATTTTATACATTGTTACAGTTACATAATTCAAAATTTTCTTATTTAAGTAATGTTTTTGATCATAAAAACTGCAAGGAAAATATATGTGTGGACCAGTGGAAGTACATTTACAAAAGTGAATTCAGCTGCCCAAAGTAGCTGCTTCTTCTAAAGCTGCAAACGTAATAGTTTGAACTAACAAATTTTAAATTCGGAAAACTTTGGGCCTCACAAAAGCATGTATATTCATTTTATTCTTGTTAATAAATTAAAAAGAAGACAGTTTTAATATGAAAGAGGTTAGTAGCATAATCCAGTACCTTTTT
>NW_012149685.1:1029306-1065468 GCF_000956105.1 Propithecus coquereli
TTTCATGTTTCAGAACTGGGTGTAAACAAATCATTGGCAAAGAGATTAGAATAGCCATGTTTAAGCCAGACCAATTGTGATTTACCCTAGACCTGACAATAGATATATCCTTTCCCAAGACTTGTGGGGAAAGGCAGATACCCAGATGAATCAGAGCTCTGCCAGTAGGAAAGAAAAAGAGACTGGATGGCAATAGATAACCAGCCATGTTTGCCTCCATCCCACAACCAAGGAAATAGGGAGCCAAGGCTAAAACCCAGCTTCAACTCCCACTAGCCTTCCCTTACAGTATATTGTTTCTAATTTGTCATATGGGTCTCTTTGATGAATGAAATATTATTTTCTAAAGCTTATATAATCAAAGATCTTATTATAGTTGATATTGTCCTGAATTTTAAAAGTCTGGCAAATAGCTTACAACATAGTTTAGGACATAAAGACTAGAGCTCATCTAATAGTCTGTCTAGTCACCTGTTATATTATAAATTACATAAATTATCTCGTGGGAACATAAGGTCCCAAGCAATGCAGTGAAGTTCCCAGTGAAAATTTACTCACAGATTAAAGGAGAACTGCAACAAGATAAATGGCCAAGAAAGCTGCCAGTCTGCATCTTCAGGAGGGCACAAGAATTTCTAGCATATGTAACAAAATGAAAAGAACATGCACACCAAAGAGACATGGGTGCAAACCCCAACTACCTCACATTCTATTTGTGTGATCCTGGACCTATTACCGACGTTCTCTGGTCCTTTGTTTCCTTTGCAAAACTGAGACAATGTCTATCTCATTCCCGTGCGGTATGCATACATCAGCCAGATGAAGAAAAAAGGCATGCTTTTTTTTTTTTTTCCTGTTTTGCCAATAGAGATTCTTCCTAGAGGTTCAAGCACATTTGAGCCAATTATTATGCTTCATTTGCCATGCTAGGTCATGTAAGAAATGTATGAGCAAAGTATTTGAATTCCATGGTGACCTGAAATAGTCTGAAGTACGAGGATATAAAAGAAAGAGAGCAAAAGCCTCAAATAGGACCAAAGTGATCAATGTTCAACAGAAATGCTTGGAACATGAAATCTGTAGAATGTTTGATCATTGGCTTTGCTAATGGCATCTTTGATTTAACTAATTACATCCAATATCCCTTTGTACATCTTGGCTGGAAACACTCTGAACTGTGTGATGGTTAAATTTATGTGTCAACTGGCTGAACCACAGTGCCCATATATTTGGCTAAACATTATACTGGGAATCTGTTTTTTGGATGAGTTTAGCATTTAAATCAATAGACTTTGTGTAAAGCAGACCTCCGTAATGTGAGTGGGCCTCATCTAATTGCTTCAAGGCCTTAATAGAAAAAATTGACTCCCCATACCAAGAAGGAATTCTGCCAGCAGGCTGCCTTTGGACTCAAATTATAAGTCTTCCCTAAGTCTCCAGCCTGCAAGCCTACCCCATCAGATTTTGGACTTGCTAGACCTCCACAGTCAGGTGAACCAACTCCTTAGAATAAACTACCCCCCTATCTGTCTATAGACACACACACAGACACACACACACATACACACACACACACACACACACACACACATCACACATCCTGTGGTTTCTGTCTTTCTGAAGAACTCTTACTACAGTATGTATCCTGGGACTGCCTTACACATTCCATGATGTAGTGAAAAGGTACATACAATGGAGGCAAGAGAATCAATTTCCATTCAAGCTCTGCCATTTTCTAATCTTTAGTAGGTTTCCTTGGTTGCTTCTTAGTTAGTTGTTTTACTGTCCTGGGCTTCTATTTTCTACATTTAGTTTATGGGCATAATCACATCTACCTCATAGGATAGCTATGAATATCAATGGAAGTGAAAGGTATTTTCTAATTACAAAACATAATATTGGTACTTATAATTATTCTTACCACATTGGATGTCATTATTTAGAGTCTGCTAGAAAAAGATCAATTGTTTGATGGAGATAGGCAGACTTCTCCCTAGAGAAGCACAGCCTATGCCTCAGAGTCTAAACTTGGCTTTTGGAAAATTCTTAGAAAAAAAATTCTCATTCAAGGAAATAATATCTCATAATTGCTGAGAATAATCATGAGCTTGCCTTTGTGTCTACACCAACTTACCATTCAAGAGGACTTTGTAAAGATCATCAGCCCAAAATTGTACTACTGTGCTTGCCCGAGATACTGCCATCACCACATATTTTGGTTTACTTAAGAAGATCTAAACATACTCTCTGATATTTTACCATAGACTATATTCCAGAAAGTTCAGTCTCAAGATCACAGGTAAATGAAGCTTAGTAACATGACACTCTGGAGTAACAGAGTAGGAAAAGCTCACACTTCATTAAAAAGCCATAATTTAGTTAGCTGTGACTAAACACTTCTTTCCAGGTGTGTATTAGCAGATAGGACAACTCAGATTTAAATCTATCCAAGTTATATAGTAACAGAATTATGCTCAACAAATCAATTTACATCACTATGAACATTCCATTTGGTAGATGAGAGCAGCTCCTCACAGAACATACTGTGGTGATTATTATTTTGGTGCGGAGAGGTCAAGTCTTCCTTGTTTACTCTTTCCCTGTTTTCTTTTACTATGATTTAAATGAGCTCGCTAAGTCACAAAAGTATTTGCACAGGTGAGAACAGCAAAGAAAGTGACCACCACATTGCTGCATGTTATTGCATGATGTTAATCCTTTGAATTAATATCCTGGTAGCCTATTTTGAAGTTAAGAGTAAATGGGCATCATGTGAAATAGATAAATCCGTCTAGAAGCCTGCCCCTCAGATACCTCTACTCTGTATCATCTCCACATTCAATCTGAAACCTGCCACTCTGGGGATTCAAACCAATAATCTTTTTCAGTCAACAGCAATTTATTGAGCACTTACTATGGGTCAGATGTTTTCCTAGGTGCTAGAGACACTGTGCTTGATGCTGGGATTCAGTTTCAGTCTGGAAGATATATTAAATTATAGCTAGTGAAACTGGTCTCATTTAACGGAAAATTTTTATATATAGTATGTAGTAGAAGGGAACAAAGGCTACAAGAGGTGGGAAAGACAGTACATAACAGTAGATACTCTTTGCTGATTTCCTATGTTGTCTTAGGCAATACATTAAGTTCTTTACAGGTATTACCTCTAATTCATGAAATAATTCTTCAGAGATACATCCTTGTTCTATAGATAAAGAATCTGAGCAAACTCAGATTCAACAAACTTACATAACCCATCTAAGGTTAGCTAGCCAGTGCTAGAATAAGATTAATGCCCAGGCCTATCTAACTCGTATCTTCACTTCTTCCCCTATACCGCCTCTCAGTTAATACAGACACACGAATCATTTTTAAAATTGGAAAATAAACCTAAAAGGAAATGTCTTAAAATCCCAAATAGTCTTTTACTTTTATTTGATTATTCATTTAAATACTCTCTAGTCAAAGGGAGAAGATAATGGAAATTTGGAAAATGGCTATTTATTGGCTTTGATTTTTCAGTTTTATAAGATAATCAATGAAAACTTGAACTAATTTCTGAAGTTAATCATTCTCTGTCTGCCTCATCAACACACCAAGTGACTGACACCAGACTGTCCTCAATCAACATGCTGTAACAAGCTCTGGGTAGACCATGTGCAGCTCTAAACTGCAGCCAAAGCGGGAGAAGAGAGGAACGCTGCTCTCATTACGACTGCACACTTATAATGAATCCAAAGTGCATTTGTGGGTGAACTTGCGGATATTCATCTGATATCATCTGCAATCCATTTCTGTTTTCAAAATAGGTGCGAGAAAATATTTAAAAGTAAGTCTTAACTCTAAATGACACTATAAGTGGCCCAGCTTTTAGCTAAATCTTGTGACAAATTTTCCACAGATCCAAATGATTGACTTGAGAGGAAAGAAAAAAGTTGGTTCCAATGAAAGCTGAAAATGTATTTATAACCACCATTTAATTATAAAACAAGTTCTCTTTCTGAGACACTTCAGTGGATGCTATTGTTTACCTCCGTTGGTTCATCTCCAGAAATTTAAAGCATCTTGTTATGTGCCAATTTGCTTGCGCCTCAGTTGACCTCTGTGAAGAGGTAAGGACTGTGAACATCTATATGCAAGAATCCAGGCTCAGGAACATCATAGCAAGACAGCTGTTGCACAGTGTTCAATTGTAAGGGCTCTAGAGCCAAATTTCCAGGGTTTTTGTTCTGTCTTCACCATTTAATGTGCTGTATGGCTTTGAACAATTTACCAAACCTCTTTGGCTCTTTAACTTTTTATACAAAAATGGTGCTAACATTAGTGTTGCTGTGACGAGCAAAGGAGATAACCTTAATAAAGTAGTTACAATAATGCTCATCACACATCAAGTGCTCTCATCATAAAGGACTTGTCTGAGCACATAAAACAAAAAGGCTTGTGCTTTAAAGTACCTGGACAGTCCTTCTCCTACAGATGTAGAACCTTAGGTCTCACTGTCCATTTGTATGTGATTAAGGATAATTACATAGAAGAGTCACATAAAAGGTAATTAAATCCTCGCATCAAAGTACACAATCTACTATATATGAGACAGTTTAACAGCCTGAGTGGGTGATCACTTATTGGATATATTATTAAATATAAATTTTTTAAAAATAAAACTATGTGCTTTATTGTTAAAGCTGAGGAAGTTAAAGAAAAACAATTGGAGACTTAAATGGTATCATTGTAGTTAAATGTTTTCAGGAGGCAAACGATGGAATATCTGTACAGACTTCATAATACACCATAATCTCTTATTGAAGTGCCATCTGGCAGAGTGAATTGTTGTTGAAATGAGGAATGTAATGCATCATTTCACCACATTTGACACTCTGTAAAGTCAGCACAGGTTGAACTTTACTGTGTGTGGTAGTGCCCACTGCACAGTTAGAGCAGGAGAACCAAGACAGGGAAAATAATATTGTAAAGGTAGTAGTTGTAGCAGAGTAATTACTACTGAAAAAAGCATGGGTGTTGCCAGGAAGCTGTTGGTTCTGTGGTGGTGAAAAGCCAGACTTTCTGGTTAAAATCCAGCCCTATCAGTTACCAGTTCTAGACTTTGGGCAAGTTACTCAACCTCCTTGTGCCTTAATTTGTTTGTTTGGAAAGTGGACATGATGATAGTACCTATGTCATAAGGCAGTTGTGAGGTTTAAATGAATTAATCCATATAAAACATTTGAAGTGGCGCCTGATATATGATAAACACTCAAACAAAAACAGTGATCATTTTTGCAAAACTCTCTTTAGGTACAGCAACACAATCTTCTATGTATGTTGATAATAAAAGGCACTGATGAAAAACTCTTTCTCATGGTTTAATACAGTTCAGGTAGCCCCTGTTCCAGTTTGAGTAAGAGTCTGGAAAGTAGCAAAGGCACTGAGGAGAGAAAGAGCATAATGGGTGGATAAAATGGAGGATTAGGATTTGTCCAGATCTTGGCTTTAGAAAGATCCATGTTGGCACCAGAGACTATGACATGGAGGAAGAAAATATGGGTGGCAGAGAGACCAGTTAAGATGCTTCTGGAATATTTCAGGCCAGAGATTATAAAGATCTGGACTAGGGCACTGATAATAAGATGAGAAAACAGTGTGAGCACGAAAGTCTCTATGGATAGAGTACAGACAGGATTTATGACAGGATGTAGGAATGGGAGGAGAGGGAGAATTCAACATCCAGCCACAAGAGACTTGTAAAAGTAATTCTAAAGGTGTTTCGGAATGGTTAGGAGCCGTAACAGAATCATTAGCATCAGAGGAGAGGCTTCCTAGGGGTTACTTTGAAAAAGAGAAAGTGAGAACACTTATTTGACTGTTTATATTCTGGAATGCTTGCCAAATAAAAGTGGTCATGGTAAGTGCCAAAAATTAGTATAATCCTTTTGGAAAATAAATTGATGGTATACATAAAAAGTCATAAAACTGTTCAAAATCTATCATAACATAGCTTTAATTCTAACAAATTATTTCAATGAGTTTAGTCAATAGGGGGATAAAGAATTGTGTACACGAAGATGTAATTTGGACATTATTGTAATGGGGAAATATCTATAAAGTCTGGATGTCATAGACTGTGTGTTTACGTGATATATCAACTTGATAGAATGTTACAGACAATAAGAATTATATATTTTAATAGCTCCTACTGCTTATTGAGTTTACTATACTAGATCCTTTATAGATTCTTTCATTTAACAATTGCAATCCTTAACAGTAAGAAATGTTATGCCCATTTTAGAAGGGAAAAAATTTAGCTGCAGAAAATTAAGAAAATTTCCTAAGGTCACCCAGCTCATGAGTGGCAAAGGGAATGGAGACATTGCCTGGGATAGGTTATGTCAGATGACTGAGGGTCAATTGTGTATATTCATTGCTGTAAGACGTCCCCAGCCTCTGCTTGCACAGATGGGAAATAAGCAAACACAGATTCAAACTCAAGTCAGGGTCACCTGACTACAAGGCTTGTGCTCTGAACACCTGGCTTACAAAATAATGTTTAAATGAGAAAAGATGAAAATCATGCTCAGTTTTTGTTTTCAACCATAAATGTGTATACCTAAAAGGTAAATAAAAGAAGGATATGTGAGAAATGAAAACTGCTGTGTTTTTGTAAAGTTTTAAAATGTTCTTAGATATTGTTGCAATTTGGCTTTACAAAGAAAGAACATTTAAAAACAAGCGAATATTAAAGTTAAGAAAAAATCCTTTATAGTATATAAAACATAATTGGTCAATACAGTTTTTATATATTCTAAACTGTACATACATTTTTTGAAAATCAGAGAATATTTATCAAATGTCTACTATTTGCTTATTAATAAATTTGAAAAATCCCTTCAATCACTTGTGAATTGTATCTAAAAGCAAAACAGTATAAAAACAATGTAAAACAAAGTATGTGTTTGATGTCCAAATATAGTTTCATTATTATTGTTAAAATCACTTGGATTCTACTGTGAGTTTTTCATGATCTTACTTTAATTTTCAATAATTTGCTTGTAATAGAATATGAGTCTTTATTTTTCAGTGAACTCAATTCTAAGAATAATCAAATTCCTAAATAATCCAAATTACAGAATGCTCATTTTTTATGCCTCATTACTCAGCCTGTCTTCCATGTTACACACTACAAATTCAAACAAATTTAATTTCTGAAAAAAAAACATGATTCTCTGAAAAATCTAAATATAGACTCTAACAAATATTAATTAGAAATATTTGTTTGGAGGTGAGCTGCCTGGCCACGATCAGCTATATTTGAACTCTTACAATAAGTGAGCAATAAACTTGCGTTGTGTGTCTGTTTAAGATATTTATATAAAAAGAAAAAACTAAAATCTTTGAGGCATTAAAAGGTAGCATTATAGTGTCAGGATTTCCAGGCCTGGATCCTAGCTTTGCCTCTTAAGACCTCAAGAAAATGATTCATCTTCTCCAATAACTCATGTGCACTTTCCTTATTTGTAAAATTAGGAATATAAATTTTTCTTTATCCCAGAGATGTTGTGAAACTTAAATACATGTCAGGCATTTACTGAAATACGCTTGATAAATGATAATATTACCTGTTATTGTTAAGTCTAAAAGTAAGATGCTTGGAATTCCTAGTCCTAAGGTAAGTTCTTAAATTCCGCAATTGCCCCTAAATGCTCAGCTATGTTTTAGCCAAAACCTGAGTAGACAGCAAACTGCCATAAATTAAGTCCTGAACTCAAATCAGGCAATCTTCACTCTCTATATAGAGAATTTACAGTGGTGTTTTGCTAGCATTAGGTATAGTTATAATGTAATGACTTAAAATTCAAAAGTTCTGAAAATGCTCTTGTTTCCAAAAAGTCTAATTTTGGGGGTAAAAAAAGTTACTTTCTCTCTTTTCCTTTTTTTATTCTTTTGTTTATCTGAATTGCAATACAATCTCCTTGGATTTTTGATTCTTGATCCTTTTCGGGAACAGTTTTTATGTTCTTTTGAATCAGCAGATTTTATGTAATGATTTAATTTCATTTAAAACTTTCATTTAATTGGAACATCTGCTCCTTTATACAAACTGAGGAGATATGGTACATGTGTTATGGTGTGTGTGTGTGTGTATGTGTGTGTGTGTGCATGAGGGAGTGGAGAGACGAAAGAGAACATAAGAGAGGCAAGATAATCCACGTTACCTTATAACATGCAGCACGAAGTAATGTAATTGCCTTTATTCCCCTGTAAACTACAAGGTGACCAAAAGAAGAGATTAAGTCCATCCTTAACATTTGACATAGTGCCTTGCGCATGGGGAACATAATTAGATTAATATATTTTTATGTCAGTGTTTACAAGACAAAAAGGAAAAAAATTAAAGAGGAAATAAAAGAGGGAACGAAAATAAAGACAGAGAGAGCAAAAGGTTCTGTATTACTGGGGTAAAACAGTAGACCAGCCTTAAAGAGATATTCTACAGATGGATGTGATAATCTTGTTAATGCCTTATTAATAAGAATGAAAAATGGCCATTCCTTGCTTCATCTGCTTCCTATTTATTTTAATTGGATAAAGAAATGGATAGGTAAGTATTCACCTAATCATCAATCCTGAGCCACAGATGAGATTTCTGGTGAATTTCCAGATAATATAGAAAAATAAAAATACTTCTCTTGGTGATATTGGGTTATGAAAAATTATAGGATCATAGAGTTGTCAAAACACTAAAGATCCAATTCATAAATGCCCTTAGAGTAAATCCATCATGGAACCTATTGTTTTTACTATGCTTTTCTATAGGGAGATTATTTGAGGATCATATGGCCTTACTTCAAAACATGTATGATTTATGTTTGCTGGTTAGATAGATTTTTCCTCTTGACATATATGAGGAAACCACTATTCTGCCAAATAGATTCTTATCCCCCATCCTTTTTATGAAGTGGCAAGATAAAATTTTCTCAGAAACCTTAGATACTGATGTGAACTAATGAAACTAAAATATATATATAGTGGAAACTCTTCCATAGCAATTAAACATACCATCTTTGGCACTGATTATCACTATTTTTTTTCTGCCTATATATTTTGAGGAAATCTAAAAAGTTTCAAGAGATACAGCAAATAAACTCCTATAATTGTCTGGGCACAGCATCTTTCTCTGGTATGTTATCCAGAATCAATGATCAATGATTGCATCGTACTATTTTCATGGGTTTTTAAAGAATTTATTTTCCCATTTCAATTAATCACTATCATCCTCATCTATTTAAGATTAAACTTCAATTTATGTATGACTAAGTTTTCCTATATTTAAGCAAAGTGGATTTAGTTTCTAACCACTTCTTAATGCAATAATAATATTAATAATGCTTATGACATTTAATAATACCTTATATTTTTTAAAAAGTTTTTTCATATTTATTCTCTCTCAATCCTTACACCTCTGTGAAAATAACAGAAATCAGAGAGACTAAATTTCCACAAAGATTATATCATGTATGTATTTTTGATGTCTATAGCTCATATTTGATATTAAACCTGGACCAGAACTGGCTAGAACTGGACATTACCTAATAGTTTAATAAGACAATATAGGCAGATGTAATTAGTCCATGGCTGGTCTTGTGATTAGTTAGACACACCAAGGTAGAAACCTAGAACATGGTACCTACTACCTCTTAAATGCCCTAAAGACATGAAAAATGAGGCTTTCCAATCCCCATTGTTGCTGACAATTTTTGGAGTACAGTAAGGCTTCCTTAGCACAGAATATACATAGTCTTTGGCTTCTGCAAAGGCTACCACAGCTGAAGGACAAAGCAATAATTGTGAGCTGTTGCATTTATTGTTACTATTATTAGACTTTGCTGATCCTGGTTGCTGACTCTTTTGAGTTCTATGGAGGAATACAACATAACAACATGAGAGAAAGAGTAACAATTTAACTTTATTGAGCCTCTACCACACTCTAGGAATTTATCAGGTATTCTATTTACATGATCACATTTAATACCAATAACCTGATGAAATAGACATTATTAGCCCCAGTTTGTAGATGAGGAAACTTGAGCATAGCTCCTGTCTTCAATTTATAATATAGATGGCGATATGAACCACAGAACAAGCAATCAAATTTGTTATCTATCTTTCTGGGAAATTTTATGATAGAATCAGTAGCTTATTTAAAGAAACAGTAGAATCTCTAAATTGCAGGTGAGTATACTAATAATATTATGAGCAAATAATATTTGGCTGCATTTCATAGATAATATTCTTTCCTACATTTTCTTCCTATATCCTATGTGTTCCTTACAAATGCGGAGACAATGGACTTTATTGTAGAGGGAGAGGATGAACATAGCTGAGAACAAAGACAGTATTGCTCAAACATTTGCTGAAAGGGCGGGAAAAGAGAGAGAGGGAGGGGGAGAGAGAGAGAGGTTTTTCTTGAAATTTGAGAAGTTGGACATTAAGTATTAAGCTAGAAGAAATAGGCATAGATTGTGACTATCGGCCACAGAGTACAAGAGTGCTTGATTTAGTTTCTGACTTCCCACCACAAAAGAAACAAGTATTTCACCATATAGGAAGAACAAATGATTCAAAGTAAACAAAACTATAATATAGTATGGATACCAGAGACTGCCTAATAAAAGGTACATCGTTAGCATTAAAAATTCAGGGTAGGTGCCACAGAAATGTCCAAATAGCTTTAATGGCATCTCTTATTTGAGTCTTGTGCTTCTCTTGCCAAAATATAACCCTGGAAGCCTGCAAACCTCCTTAGAACACACTGGACCCGTAATTAGTCCGAGCAACAAGGTGTCCATTTAAGAGACTAAGGGAAGTGTCAACAGACATGGGCCTGAAAACACATAGGCCAGTGGATTCTTCATACCCCAGGGAAATGTGAAAGTTTCTGAGCTAAAAATTCCTGAGATGAGCATGAAGTGCTGAAAGCGTGAGTGGATCGGAAAGGATGGGGAGTTGGGATAAGGAGAACATAAAATATAAGACCTGAGTGGTTAGTGGTCCTGGTGGGATATACAGAAACTTTAAGGACAATTGTAGTGAGGGCAGTTGATCCAGTGGTTGGACACCTCAGCAGAGGCCAGAGCAGAGGGTGGCACTGGGACTAGGTGCCTCCCACACAGTGTGTCACACACGGACAGCAGCAGCAACAACATGAAGAAGATGGAAAGAGGAAGACTACATTGTTTCAGACGAAAAGCAACTTGATACATTTTTCAAGGAAGTGCAAATTTGACAAGTACAAAAATGATGCCTGTGAGATACCGTGATACCAGTTATAGATTTTGAAAGTTATATTTTGGCACATCAGAGATTGTGACAGTAACTATAAATTTAAACCTACTAGAATATTATATTAAAAACATCTAGTCTTTAACAGTTTATGAAACATTTCCATTTATTTATTTCATTTGATTCTTATGACCAACTGGTAAGATAGATATTAATATTATTATTTTCTTTATACAGATCAAAAATCTAAGACTTATAATATTTATACAGCCTGTTCAAGTTTCCTCACTTTTACTTAGCACAGCTAGAATCCAAATCTAGGTTTTACGATGCCAAAGCTCATGCTCTCTCCTCTCTTCTGCATTAGTTTTATTTCAGTTAATGTTTATATATTCAATTTATAAAATTAAATTTTTAGTATACTCTTTCATATGCATCTAATAATAAGAAGAAATAGATAATTTAGAATATAGGCCTGATCACATTACACTTCATTGAGTAAGCAATATGTATATACAGGTTAGTTGTTAATTTTATATCTGGTTCATTCTTTTTTTTGTTTTTGTGCTATTCATTATTCCTTAGATGTTTATTGAATAGGTACCATGTGCTATGAGATAGGTTTACCAAAAAAAAAGATGCTATTTCTGATAACATAATGAACATTCTATTGCAAAAGATAAACACATAAAAAATTACAATACAGAGTGTCCTAAAAGTCTCCATACAAAGGAAAAAATTTTGTAAAATTTTGTAATGAATATTTGGTAAATAAAGGTACATTTAGCTACAATTTCCCATTTTCCCTATATATGGCGACTTCTGGGACATCCTGTATAACAAGATTAGTCTTACAGTAGGGATATATAAAAATTACTTTCAAAACACAGAGGGGAACACCACTAACTTTCCCTGGGATGGAAGAAGGAAGATATAGAAAGGCTTCATGGAGAAAGTGACATTTGGAACTGCAATCTAAAGAATGAGTAGGAGTTTGCTAGTATTTCTGGCAAATAACAAGGGTGTATTTTTAGAGCTCCTAATAGCTCAGTGTGGCCAGAATATTGAATGCACAGGGTGAGAGCAGAATCACTATGTGCATACGTAATCCAGGTCAAAGAGTTTGGGGACAAGGAGTCAGTGGTGGTTGAATCAGAAGTATTCTACATAGACCTGTTATTTTCATAACGTCAGAAAGCCCCACAGAGTGGGACTGGAGGAAGAAGAGTCCAGAGGAAGGGAGGGGTTGGAGAGGGCCAGGGAGGGGCCATAGGAAGGCAGAGGAAACAAAGAAATCCTGAACTGGGGGAGCAATAGTGGGAACAAGGAGGGAAAAGAAATTTGAAAACTGTTCAGGAATTAGAGATCATAATGTGAGAAGAAAAAGCATATGCTAAAGGGAGCAGAGAAGTAGTAGATTTTAAATTGGGATGAGTATGTAATACACACAATAATCAAAGAGGAGTAATTTAAGAAGGAAGACATTTTCTTAAATCTCTTCATTTACTGGTAATTTACATTATCACTAAAATACTCGATTGATCCTATTATACCATATTTTACCATTTGCATACTTAAAAATATCCCAGGAGAATAGACATGTAGAAATACAAACATGTACAATGTATTTCTTCATAATATATTTCTTCATGTATATATTTCTGAAGGCAAGAAAATAATACCTCCTATAAATGATGTTATTTAGATACTGTTGTGAAAATAGCATGAACATGTTGGGAGTTGCTAGACTCATCTAAATTCTATGCTGTTCCTCAGAATTCAGAGAACAGAGAATCCAAAGTTTAACAATAAAAGTAACTTCTTAGGATCTTATATTTTGTTACTTAGTAATGGACAAAGAACAATATTTTAGAGAAATAAAGAACAAGTATTACATCTTTAAATAACACTCAAAATATCAAGAATAAAGTTAGGTAAAATGCCTTTTTTACATTAGTAGTTCAATTAAAAATTTATATTGGTATCTACTAAATTGAAAAGATTAATTTCATTTTTTAAATTATAATAATAATAAATGACAGTTATGGAGAGTTACTGAAATTATTTTAAGTAAATGGTGTGTAATATCTCATTGAATCTTCCCCCTGAGTATCCTATCAGAACAGGATGACTTTGTACATTTTGCAGTCAGGAAACTGAGGTTTGCAGAGGCTGATTTGTCCATCATCTCACATCTGGGTAAAGGCAGAGCTGGAGCCTGTTCCAGACCCAGCTGAAGCTGAAGACCTTGCTCCTGATCACAAATTCTACACTGTTTCTCTTCACATTTTGTCTTTATATTCAATAGGATATATATTTCACTGTGACCTTGGGAAATTCACCGACACTTTTAGGGGAAATAAGAATTCAATAAAGCAAGTGATATGAGGTCTAGCATTTATTAATTCTCAACTAGAATCCTTACTTGGTGCTTTGTACATATATTATTTTATGTCATCTTCAAAGTAATCCTATGAGAGAGCTTATAATTATGATTGTAGTTGTTCCTTTTTTAGAGATGAAACTGAAGATTAGAGGGGAACAGAGGATATGTTTGGCTTAATAACTTATAGCCTACTGGTGAACCATAGAACTGGATATGCGTGGGTCTCCACCGTGAGCGTCCTGCCCACAGCAACACAATGTCTCTTTGGAGTGAAGATATAATACAAGGTCTCTTTGGAGAACTCAGCTCAGTGTACATGGAGTGTAACATTTGTACATAGAAGGAGCAGAGAATAAGTTTGAGAACGTTATTTGAAAGAATTTGAAGGCTTGTGAAGGTCAACTTAAGAAATTGAGACTTTTTATAAGCTGGGGTAAACTATTGGGGATCTCTGAAAAGGAAAATTAATTCTGCAAAGAAGGCATTCACAAAAATTAATTTGACAGATGAGTAAGGGAGATTAAAGTCAGAGAGACCAATTACAATAATGTTTAAGTTCTTACACATAAGGAAGGAGGGAAAAAGAAAGAAAACCCTTTTGAGTAGGTCAATATTTTAAATCGACAAAAATTTAAATCAATTAATTTTATTTTGGCATTTTGATTGATCCTCCAACATAACTGGAGACAGTAAGGTTGGCTGAGTGTCAGACCAGCTCTTAGGACCTCCACTATTTAACAATAGTAGATTTAAGTCCACAATAAACCTCCATTCTTTACAAATTCGTACAACAATCTGTAGTCCTTCCATTCTGAGAATCATTTTTGCAAGCAAGATTTTTAGTAGTTGATATTCATTTGTGGTATAAAGGAACCAAAGGCATTATCTTGTACAACGTTTAAGAATAACGACAGAACAGTTTACTAATTAAAAGTCTTGGATATATTTCTTGGTTATAGTTTATGTAGTTCTTTCTGAACTCATTGGTGGCTGGCTGTGTCATTCTGACAAGGTCAGTGGCCCTCATTTAACTGGCTGCAAGTGTTTTATCACGTACTGTACTTCCAAGAAATGTTTACAGTGATAGCCCACAACTTATTTTTGACATCTGCAGGCTCTTTCAAAGTTTCTCTTTTTGTGTTTATGTTGCAAATGAATATTAACATCATAGATACTTCCATACACAATGGAAATTATTTTCATAATAGTGACTCAATTTATAAATATATTACACTATGTGCAAGACATACATTATATATCATACTTTTAAAAGCTTTAAATTTCATTTAGCATAATCTATGCAAATGGTAAAGAAAAGATTAGAATATCCTACAACATGGAACATTCCTGATGTAATAAAACTTTCCTGTAATCCTCTAGCTTTTCAACAAAAGAGAAATATACTTTTTTAGTTTTTAAATTGTACATGCATCTCTTCTCCATTTGAAAATACACAGAATACTTTTAATGACTATATATTTTTATTCTTTTCCTAAAAATCTTATTAGCTCACAGAATTGGTGAGGATTACATACATCATGGCTAGATGAGTTCCTGAAATGACAGTAAGTCTCCAATAAATACTGCCTTGTTTCTTCTCCTTTTATTACATTTGTATATAAATTCATTTTAAAGTAGTTTTGTAAATGTTTGAGATAAAGCATTTCAAAGAATTGAAAAGATACAACTGTGGATCAGTATAGCAGTTTACATTCAAGGAACATGTATGGAACAGTGTGTAGAATTCTGTTATATATATGGTGTCAAAAGAGAAGATGATAGCAGAGGCTTCTCCCAGGAAGTGATCACCCAGTTGAAATAGGAAAATAACATGGGAATTAACAAGGTAAAAACAACAGTTAACATGAAAAACATATGTAAAAAACCTGAGGTTGCAGGAAACAAGGGCTTTTCAAGGCTGAAAGAACAACATTTTTGCACCTGTAGGAAATGAAGCTGGAGTGTAGATAATAGGTGGACTGGAGGCTTTGCAATAAAAATTATGAATTTTGGTTTTTATCCAAAAAGAAATAGTAAATCAATAAATTGTTTTAATTGGAGAGGGGGGTAAGGTGATTCAATTTGCATATCTAAAGTTATTAAGGTAATAGTGTACTAGATTGTTTTTCTTAAGTAAATTATTTAATCATCACAACATTTATGTGAGATGGGTATTATTATGTTCACTTCAAGGATGAGTAAATTATGATGTATAGAGTTAAAATAACTTTCCTAAGGTCACTTAGCTAGAAAGTAAGAGAAAAAAACTTAAACTTATGTTAATATCTTTAATCTTACTGCAATTCAACTGTGTATGCTACTAAAACAGATGCCAGCAAAATATAATTTTGACAGATATTTTTTAAAATAAAAACTTCAAGGCCAAAGTAGCAAATAGCTAAAGTATAATGTAGGTTAGGCAACACGGAGTAATAAAAATTCACATCTTCCAAAATAGAAGGCCCCTAAAATACCCTCAAATATTTCTGTCTTATAGGTTAACAGAGAAATAAAATTCTGAGGAAATAATCATTCCGTCCACCTTGCCTCTGAAACTGTTTCTTTGCTGATCACCCTGGAGTCCACATTCGCAAAAAATGTAGCCAATTTCAACAAGATATTTAGGATGAGAGAAGTAAAAAGGATTCCAAGCCCTGACAAGTACAAAACCCAAAGTCATCCTAATGAGCCATATTCATCAAAATGAGTCTTTTCATCTGCCTTAGATTACCCTGGAGTTGTGTTTTCTCTGCCATTTTGCCTATTTAGGCGGGCACAGAAGATATTCATTAAGAAGTAGAACTGGCAGTCCCAAATACTTTTCTGTCTTAGAGAGGGCTGGCATACATACTGATAATTGGTGTGATAAAATGAACCCTTCTGAGAGTCTTTGTGTGGATAATATCAGCCTTTGTCAATCAAAGAAAAAAAAATTGAGAGTGAATGCATTACAACCCTGTTTGTACTCATAAAACAATTCAAATGACTTTGCTCAACCCCAAGTTTGTTGGTAATCTGTAGCTTAAAATAACAAATAATGCCTATATTTTTATATAATTTCCCCAATTGGGGGCAAGCTATTTTTCTGTTTAAAAGGAAGTGAGAAATTATAAAATAATTATACATTGGCATGACAATTCTTGAACATGAAACATAGTCATTTTAAACACAGCAGTCTTACTTGTTTCCATTTTATGTATTGGAGTTCTTCGTAATATTTCATTTGATAAAAGCATTCCATAATTTAAAAAAATGTTCGAAAACCACTGGTTTGGTGGTGATTGTGTTACCCTTCAACGTAGGAGTCCAACTGTTTCAAAAGAACACCTATGGAAGCAGAAACACGAATGATCTAATCTATTTACTTCTGAAGAATTTAATTAATTAGAAATGTTTCCAATTTTAATGATTCCATTTATTAACAAAGCAAAAAATTTACTTGTGAAAGTATGGTTCATTCAATAAGTAATTGTTATAACCCAAAGTTTTAGATTCCGTAGATCTGAACAAAAATAAAATATATAAGGTTTTGAACATTAAAGGGAATTTCAGGCTCTATGAATGGATAGTTATCTTAAGAGTTCCAAAGTACTTCCACTCCTAAAATCTAAAACACTCCACACATCCTCCAGATTTTAATAGAAAAAATAAAATTTTATTTCATAACTAAGCTTCAGTGCTTGAAAGATAAGAAATTCTGTTTCCCCAAGCTAAAACTAAATTGCTATTAATCTAAATTTCAAGATGAATGTTATTTTTTCCAAAAGCCCCATAACCTAGGGAAATAGGGCATAGCAAAGGTAATTTACCTGATAAATTTATAAAATACATTTCAACTTAATCAAAGAATAAAAAAATCAAAATCTATTCATAAGTACAACTGCATTAAACAGATCTGCATGCTGGCCAGGATACAAAAGCCCAGGAAAGAGACTCAGGGAACTCAACAGTTAGTATCCACTATGGCTATTCGTTCCTCTAGTGCCAGTCCACTTAGAGGCAGTTATGTTAAGATGGAAAAAAATATCTTTCAAAGTATAAATGCTAAACCACTACCCTAGAAGTAGATAAAGATCTGGAAAGAGTCAGCGTTCCTAAAGGCATCACTGAGCTTTTATACAAGTGTGGATGCTTAACTATTTGTTTCCTTGCCATGCTAGGCTTGGTTATGTGACTTGCTTTGGCCAGTGGAAAGTGAATGGACATAAAATACTCTGTGTGTGAGCAGAAGCTCTCACTGAACTTTAGATGGTCAGTTTGGCTTCTTGCTCCAGCTCTCTTCCAGGAGAACAACACATCCCAAATAAGGGCTGCTCCTTCGGCCTGGATCTTGGAGTAAACACTGGGTGGACCAAGCTGAGCAGAGTTGCTGCCGTCCCACAGGTCTGTAAGTGAGAAATGAATGTTTGTCGTGTAAGCCACTGAGATGTTTTGGGATTGCAGTTACCACTGCAAGAGCTAAGTGGAAGAAGGGGTAAAATAACTATCTTACTCAGTTAAGCCACTAAATTGTAGGTACTTTTTAAACTTGCAACTGAATATATTGCTAAATAATGTATCCATGAATAAAAAATTATCCTTTTATTTATGTATATACTCTCTGGGAAGCAATTTACAGAGTGTTTTAACTGACAAAACTCAGCTGTAAACAATTTTAAAGAGGAAGAACTCTAGGAAAGAGACCACATATGGGGCAAATTGCGAATAGGTGTAGTTTTGCCCAGAGAATTCCACAGTATGAATCCCTTGGTGGCTACAGTGCTGCAGGAGGCTAGGAAGTGTTTGGGGTGGGTTGCTTAAAACAAACTTTACCAATTTTTTAAAGCCTTCTTATCATCTTAGGAAATGAAGTATAAAAAGACCAGGAGTGATCTGTTCTTTCCAAACCATAAAGCATAATGGGAAAAGGTGGGAGAAATTAGTATTCAGAAAGAATGGGTATGAAGTTATTTTTTCTCTGCATACCAAAGAATAATTAAAATAAACCAAGATATCAATATAAAGTGAGTCACTCTAATGCATGCCTAATTTTTATTTATTTGAAAACTTTTGTTTTCTTAAAAAGAGGCTTTATTTTCCCCACAAAAGTATTCAATAATTTCATATAAGGAGAAGTGTTTATTTTTGTAAATCGATACTCTGATTCATTTTTTTTCAATATGTCAGCCAGTTATTCAGTTTCCTTCAAATTAGTGTCAATGTTCTTAAATAGACTAGTTCTCTCTCTGGATTCTCTACTAAACAGATACCACTATGTATCCAGTTTCTCATGCCAGGTATCTTGGAATGATGCTTAATACAACACTTCCTCTCATTAGCCTTTTCCCACTATCAATTCAATTTGATTCTACAAAATCAATCCAATAGATTCTATAAAATGTATTTAAGTTTCATCTACCTCTTTAATTTCTACTACCAAAATTCTGGCCCAAGATAACTTAATCTCTTGCCTAGCCTAGCCTAATGTAAACATCTCCTAATTTCCTAATTTAAGAATCTCTTGCCTTCTTCTATTCATTGTAAACACAGCAGGCCAAATGATCATTTAAAAATGTCAGTTAGTTCACACCACTCTTCTGTTTAAAAATGCTTAATGAGGCCCAGTGTAGTGGCTCAAGCCTGTAATCCTAGCACTCTGGGAGGCCCAGGCTGGAGGATTGCTTAAGCTCAGGAGTTTGAGACCAGCCTGAGCAAGAGTGAGACCCCATTTCTACAAAAAACAGAAAAATCAGCCAGTCATGGTGGCATATGCCTGTAGTCTCAGCTATTTAGGAGGCTGAGGCAGGAGGATTGCTTGAGCCCAGGAATTTGAGGTTGCGGTGAACTATGATGACGCCACAGCACTCTAGCTGGGACAACAAAATGAGACCCTATCTTAAAAAAACAAATAAAAAATAAAAAGTCAATTGAATATTTTTAAAAAATGCTTAATGACTTCGCATAGAGTGTAAGATAAATATCTTAAATTCTTAACCTGGTCAATATGTCAATAGATGTCTGGCTCATATCTGATTCATGTCATGCCAGTCTCCCGCTGCTCTTGATATCCAGCCACACTAACCTCTTTCCAATCACATTGCCCTTCCATACACCTGATTTAGGGTTTTTGCATTTGCCATTTGCCCTGCCTGGAATTCTTCTGCCCCCTTCATTGCCTGGCTAACTCCTGTCATCTTAGGGGTCTTATTTAAATAACAGTTCATCAGAGAAGCTACTTCTCCTCCTCAGGTCCTTATCATATTTACTCTCAGTAGCTTGGTTTTCTCCTTCTCAGCTTTTATCATAGATTTTAATTATATATCCCTAGAATGATTATTTGTTTAAAATCTATTGCATTAGACTGTAATCCCTATACAATCAGGGGCCACATTTGTACTCAGCTATGCCTAGCACAAGTCATGGCACAAAGTAGTAGCACAATAAATTTTTAGAATGAATGAATGCATGTAAGAACTTGAGTAAAATTTATTCAACAGAGAAAAAGTTGCAGATTCCTAGAGATATGGTAGATTTTTTTTTATTATAAAGATTGTCCCAACAACATATAGGATGAGAAAATATATATAACCCTGGTTTCTTTGACTTGTTTAAAAATCAGAGGAGCTATTACTGAATTGTACAAGAACAGTAGCATAGTTTGGAGATTTCTGGTATATCAAAATATGCTTGCACACAAAATTACAAACCGAGAAAGTAAAAGGGCTTAAAACCTATAAAAATTTTCCAAATGAATTGATTTTTTTATCTGTAAAATATTATCTTTTAAATAATAGCTTTGTTAAAAATTACAACTTTAATCAGTCATAAAATATATATTTTTATATTAGGATCTAAATTAGAGGCATGTTCATGTAACATTTCTGAAGTTTTGATACCATGAATTAGATTTCAGTAGTCTACTGTCACTAGAACTTCAATTTGTCTCTCAAATTCAATAAATTTAAGAGGCAGGGAAGACTAGCTTATTCTCTAGTACGAAATGACTCCCCAAATCTATATTTCTTATAGTACTATATTTCTTGCTCATATTACATGTCAAATGCATGTGTGTAGGGAGGGCTACATTTAGTGTAGTCGTTCAGGTACCAGGCTGATGGAGGCTCCATCATGACATAAGCTTCCTTGATTGCTACATCAGGGAAAGAGCAAATAGTGCACTGGGTCGTAAACACTTCTACTCAGAAGAGGTACTCCTCACTCTTTGCTCCTATTACATTGACCGAAGCAAGTCGCATGGCTGTGCCTAACTTCACGTAGGGGCTGGGAACTACAGTCCTATAATATTCTTCAAAAGGGGAGAGAAAAAGAAAATGAGAACTGCACTAATGACTATAAGAGTCACTTAGAGGGATTCAGAAGTATAGGTGAAACCATTCATTCTTTCAATCATTCATTCACACAACATGCATATTTTTTCTGCACTAGGCTGTGAGCAAGTTTGCTGGGGATAAAAAAATCAGATGAGTCCCTATATATGTGCTGGTTTTGGAGACAGTCATTTAAACAAACAATTATTTAAAAAATAATTCTAGGAATGAATGGCCAATATATTGAAGCATTCTAAGAAGACCAATTTAAAGTGAACTTTGGGTGATTACACAAATCATACAATTCAAAGTTTTGATCATTTTTTAAAAAGAGATATGTAAAGAATGTAATCAAGACGTTCTGAGTTTCATTAAACTATATTCACATTCAATATATTTTAATTTAGCTAAGCACTCTAAAAAGAATTTACCATCTTAACAGTGATCTTTACTCAGTTTAAGGTAAATTTCTCACTGACTCACATCCAGAAGGAGAGAGTGTAAAACTCATGTAGCATCCCAGGGCTTTTTGCTGCCTTCCTTTTTAATGGAAATACTAGAAGCTATTATATTACTTTTTATAATGTAGGTTCATCAGACTATAACCTCTGACCCTCAATAAATTTCTATTTTCTATACTAAAAATATGCCATTTCATCCACTGTTAAACAATAATATTAATACCATTAAGTGACATTTAAAACAAGAAAGTATCCATATTCCCAGAACCCAAATACAACTTTCTCTTTTCTGCATTTCTATTTTTCACACATGATCATACAAAAACATTCTACCAGGAAAAGGGGGAAGGAGATTAAGAACATATCCCTTTCTACAAATTATGGAGAACTTTACATATTCAAAGAAGAGACATAACCTTGAGGTTTGGGGCTGTCTTGGTCACATGTAGGGACAAAAGGAGTGACTACTGCATCCCTAAGACTGATTGCAGAGAGGCTAGCATATTATTTGTTAGCAATCACCATGACACCATGTCTTCAGAGAAGAATTTACACTGATTAACAAATGGTAGAGAAGATACATGCTTTGCCAGTTGCTACAGAAGACAAGACAAGTGCCCTTGGTCTGGGTCAGGGAGTATATTTAGGGTACGATGTATAAATAGAGAGTTCCTGGTACTAAGAGGTTGACATACATACATTTATACTTAAGAAAGGCAGAACTTAAACACTGTTTATACCAATCTTGTTCTAATGTTTTTACTCACCAGCACATTTTACTTTAAGGTAAATGCTTTCTTAATTACCTGTGGTGTTCCTAGATTTTCCAATACACTATATTTTCATAAATGAGCATGTACCCCATTTCAATATAGAATGTGATTCTGTTAATCCACATATTAACTCTTAATAAAGCTTATTTACTTCATGATTTTTATATGAAAAATAAACATGCATAGCAGTTCTAGTAGTTTTGTCCTGTACCGCAGTACAAAAAAAGCACATCGTCTTTGCACCCAGGCCCCTTCGTTTATATCCCACTTTGGTGTCTGCTGTGTTTAACTTTTGGTGGCTTGCTTTTTGTCTGCAGGAAGCAAATCTTAGATATGACAAGGCAGAAAAAGCAAGCAAGCAAACAAACATCAAACACCCTTTCTCCTTATATTACATGTTTAAATAACATCTCATTGTATAAAATTAGATACTGTAAAAGATAAATCAGGTATTATTATGGGGAAAATTCAAACCCTAGACTGGTAGAGGCTGACGTCTTGTCTTACTGTTAACACTTAGTCTTAGGACATTCAGATATTGTCATACAAAATGGTGTGTGGGATTACATTCACAGATGCAGAAATATGTTCCGTTCTATCGCACCCACAAGTCTCAGAAGAGTACAATGAAAGCTGGCATGAATAAGAACCATTCTACAAATGAAAGCATAGCTAATTTGCTGATATGTAACGCACTAATTTACTCATGATGGTGTTTCTTCAATTTTAAACATTATATCTGTACTAATTAGTTTTATTTTGTCTTTTTAAGAGGGTTAGTAGATGGGACTGTGTAAGTATATCTGTTTAATCAAAACTTTTTATTATAAATATTTCTATATATGTGTATAACACATATTTTAAGAGATTTACATAATTTCAAAAATGTTTTATAATTGTTGCTAATATGTTTTGTCAGTGAGTTAAAAAACATCTTGCCCTAAGTTTCCCAGTAAACAAAGCTTGTAGATAATGTGGACTGAGAATTTTAGCACTAAAGAAACATAAATGAGAATCATTAATTTCAAATTTGTCCCGTGACAGAAGAACTAAGTCATAACATATATGTAAACAGATATTTAGAAGAGGGAGCTTATTTGAAAAGACCCTTCAAAATGTAACTTAGTGGCTGGGTGCACTAGCTCACGCCTGTAATCCTAGCACTCTGGGAGGCCAAGGCTGGAGGATCGCTTGAGCTCAAGAGTTTGAGACCAGCCTGAGCAAGAAGGAGACCCAATCTCTACTAAGAATAGAAAAAGAAAAAAGATTAGCTGGGCATGGTGGTGCACGCCTGTAGTCCCAGCTACTAAAGAGGCTGTGGCAGGAGGGTCACTTGAGCCCAGGAGTTTGAGGTTGCTGTGAGTTAGGCTGATGCCAGGGCATTCTAATCTGGGCAACAAAGTGAGACTCTGTCTCAAAACAACAACAATGACAGAAAAATGTAACTTAGTGATGCAAAAAAATTCACAGAACTCAATTTGTTTTACAAATTCCAACTATACCATATTTTATTATCCCAGTTAGAATACTTTCCTAATCAATATTTAAGGCAACATTTTATAGTAAGGCCTAATATCACTTTAAATAATTCTTGTATTTTGGTAAGAAAACTCATTGCTTGGCCCTTAACCAAATTAGCAAATTTAGAAGAGAATTCATTTATTGAAAATGAATTGAACATTTCTTTATCATCCAATATTTATTTATCTGGCATTATCCTAAAAAATCAATAATTTAAAAGAACATTTTAAATTTAATATTTGAAAAAGGATGTAGTATCCACATTTAGAATGCTTCAGGATTAATGGAAATTAATTCCATATTTCTTAAATAAAGACATCTTTTTAAAAATAGAATACTTAATAGATGTTAAATTTATAGCAGTAGAGTCTGTCCAGACAGTCAAATCAAAGTGGAAAGATAAGGCAATTGTCCAGAACATGTAAGTCAAATAAAAACTCAGGGCAAAATTCAGGCCAAAATTAAATGAAACAGAAATGTCTTTGGATGGTGTCATCATATTGGCTGGCTACATTAATTGGATCTATTGGATTAAGTTTCCCTTCCCTCTTTCACTTTGCTCAGGTATAAAAGACTCCAATAGTTCCAAGGGTGTGGTGTTACTGGCAGAGATTAGGAGCCCATAGATTCGGTTCTATTGCTATTTCTGCCATTAATAGCTGGGTCACCTTGAGTAAGAAAGCAAACTTAGAGGGCCTTGGTTTCCTTTTTTTATAAAATGAGACTCTTTAAAGTCCTTTCTGACTCTGAAGTATTATAAACTCAGAAAATAGTAAGATTTCCAGCTATGTGTGTGTGCGTGTGTTGTGAAATAGAACAATTACAGCTGTATGTGTATGTGTGCAGTATGCCCCATGTTCAACAATACAGTATTACCCTAAGGATATCACTAATATTTAACACTCACTCCAAGTTTAACTAGGTATTTGATTTAATTACAACAGCTTTTATAATTGTCTTAATAAATTAATCACACTTGAAATAGGGAGGAAAATTTTTTCATGTCTTGAATTACACTGACTCATAATAACACTGGACAGTAAATATTCAATGTGATATGAGTGTTCAATATATGTGATCCAAGGTAGGTCTCCATCCTACATAACTCCATAAGGTGCCTACTGGTGGTAAGAACTTCGGTGATGAATGCACTTGATGCAGAACACTTAAGCAGTTACTACTCAAGAATTCTAATTATTTGCAATTTTTACACCATCTGTGTCACAACAATCCTTTAAATTCTGTTGGCGTATTTTAGCTTTATGTCCATTACTCACCTTTTAGGTGCAACACATGTCTTCATAATACTTGGGCACTGTATCAATAAGGCTCATTTCTTGCTTTTCCTTCCATTGTCAAATAACTTGATAATGCAGCCAGGCATCAATAAAATATTTTGCCACTATATGAAAGTATCCTTATCTTTTTCAATATAATGGCATAAAAATCCTGTATTTTTTCTTAGTAAATTAAGTCTAACAGCTCTTTTCCAACTATTTGTCCCATATTGTCTACTGTTAGCTCTGTTTTTATGCTTTTCACAGTACCATCTTCTCTTCTTACCTATGAAAGGCTCATAATGATAGTGACAGTATTTATGCTATCAGCATGTTTGTTTTTTTCAGGTCAGCTACCTTTTTCAGTAATTAGAACCAATAGCTTCTTAGTCGTTCTCATACCACTTTACCTCTTGAATACCACAAAATTTAATTATCTCCCTCATCTGACCACACACACACACACACACACACACACACACACACACTCTTACACATGTGTTCTACCGTTCCCTTGTTTTTAACTTAACATATTTGTTATGATACTACCTCAGGCATAGTATAACTCTCCCTTGGTGTTAAATTTGCTTTCAACTTTACTAAATTTCATGTAGAGCAAAAATGCCCTGGCACAACTGAAGAAACCACATCTTTAAGAAGCCAATAAATTAATTCTTTAAACTATGTACACAACTACTCTATTGTTAAAATATTTAAACAGATCATGTCAATGCTAGTATAAATTTCAATACTTCATCCCTGGTAATTACTATTTCTTTCATGTGTAATAAAGTAAAATAATATTTTGCATACAGATTTTACGCACTAAATAATGAAATGAAAATGAGTGTACAAAGAAAATCTTTTCGGTTATTAAATTTATTAAACAATTTTTCCATGTGTCTTTAAATGACGAATGATAATATTTCTATTAAGATTAATAATTTAATTAGCATATGTGATACATCTTCAGAGACTTATTTATCAAGTAAGTCATAGTTTCAGAAAAGACATGACAGCTATTGACTCAAAACTTCCATTATTGAACACTTCTGTTATGTACTTTTATATGACAGCTTCTAATAGGTTATTAAATGTTCCTGTCAGTAATTAATTATGCAATAATATCTTCCATATCAATATTAAATGGTCACAAAAGTGATAACAGTATATTATTGTAAAATATGTAGATCACTTTGAAAAATCAAGCTCAAAATCATAACTTTTCTTTGCACATCAGAAAAAAGTTCTGTGATCTATGGACTTTCAGCTGAAACTAATAAACTTCAATTTATGCCATGGGGAGCACTGTATGGAGAAAAAGGCACAGGAGAAAATCTGGGTTTAACTTTTGGCCCATCACTTTCCAACTATGTGACACAGACATGTCACTTGCTGTCTTTGAACCTCAATTTTCTAATCTTTAAAATGGTAAGAATAATCCTCCTTACAGGATTATTTTGAAGTAAAGCACCCGATTCATAGCAAGTGTTTAGGAACTGGTAGCTGTTATTATATAGGATTACAGTTCAGATACTATGGTAGGGGAAAAAAGATGACAAGTGATGCTCATGGATTTCTGAGCATATTCCTTAATTCTGAGACAGAAAATAGATATATTTGATCTATTTAAATGGCATGTTTTAAAAATATACTATGCCACCACTCTACACAACCATACACACACACATACACACACATACATATATTACTATAGAAAAACAGATGTGTACCAAAATCTGTTTTTGCTGCACTCTTCTAAAATGTCCAAATCACATTTCATGTACCATTTTGTCTTATTTGATATGTACTACACTTCCAAATTAGCAATTATTACTACCCCTTTTATGTCATTAAAAAAGACTAATTTATATTACCTGAGATTACTTTTATTTCTGGAAGTACCAAAGGTTTTCTTACTTTTCTTTCATTATCTCAGGGTAATTCCCTATAGTTATTTCTATGAAAACATCCATATTTCTATTGATCCAAATATTATTCACAGAACATGGTTTCAAGTTTCACAAATAAAAAATACTATTGATTTGTGGCCACCATGTTCCAAACATTGTTGATTTATAGTGCCACTTTTAATTTTGAGTTTTCATTGAAAATTCACAATTTAGTATTTTAAGACACATGTGAAATGTATCTATGAATTTCCTTTATGATTTTGTGCTTCCTGAAAATAGAATATAATTGCTACACTACAGGTTTAAATTGCTATTTTAATATTAAAATTCCATTTTTAATATGGAAACACTGAAAACTCTATCAAAGACCAATGTGGCCCATAGATTAAACAGATTCAAGGTGAAAACTTCAGGGTTCTCAGAAGATTCTCAAATCTCTCCAAAGGTATATTTCCTTGGGGTAGGAAATATTCAATGGTTAGTTGGCTTGTCATAAACTAAATCCTGTTCTGTGTCACAGATCTGGATTAACAGTTCCCCCAAAGTCATCTTACAAATTCACGTGACTCTTCAAAAGAATGGGGATGATACTCTGCAAAGCAGTCATTGTTATTGGAGACAAGAAAATACTCCAAATGTCTTTATTAATGATGTGGCTATTATAAGTGTTGTGCTCAATAAATAGCATATATGTTTGAAAAAAGAATTTTCCAAAAAAATTTGAAATAATTTATGTGAAGAAAGAAAATGTAATACAAATCCAGAAATAATTCAGATGATAATTTATCAATAGTTGGTTACTGTTTGTGTACTCTGTTAATTTACATATGGAATGAAGTTCAAATATCATGGAATGTGTTATCCATTCTTATATTGAGGCCACAGTCATTCAGAAAATAAAATTATATTCTCAATGGGTGTAATTTTGATATATTCATTAAAATCTAACATCTAGTTTTCAGCTGTTCTAAAAAGTGGACGTTTTAAGTCATGATTAACAAGACCAGGATTTTGTACCAAATATTGCCATGTATCATGTAGTGAAATAAGAAACACCCCTGGGAGTTAACACTGTTTAGATAATATAGTTAATGACTTACATAAGCAAAAAATGTATAATATTAATTTATATCTTCATAATTTAAAAACTCCAAACTAAACAAAAATACAGACACATAAAAGACTTTAAGCTTATGTTCTGTATTTTATAAAGGAATTAGAAAATTAAAAGCTTAAAGTGGAATAAGATTTCAGTTAATAAAATTTTAATGTCCACCTAAAGCTGCCCTAAAATTCTGAATTAAACATGGCTACTGTAATTGGACCAGATTTGTTTCTTTAGGAAGTTGTTTCTAATTCTGAAGCTGCATATGTGCAGGGACAAGTGATGTAGAACGTAAGGGTTGCCATGGTAAGTACACATCTTTTCTTGGACAAAATTTTTTTAAAGTATATAAAGAACCCTCACCTCATAATATGTCATAGAAATTGACTTTGCTTTCCTTACCACCACATATAAGTACAATATGATGCAATGCAGCATTGCACAAAAATAGCTCACATTTTAAAAACTTTAACCCATTAAGATGGCTTATAAAATCTGAAATGAAAATGAAATAAGAAGTCTCCAAGTCAGATAACTCTAAATGTTGGGTCGGGAATAAACTCCATCTTCATTAAATTAATAAATAATCTGACCTCAGGACATTCCACGGGCCTGAGACAACACAGGAGTTCAAACGCAATCACTAAACACCCCCCCCCCATACACTTTAGTCCTAAGACTCTTAAGGAAAAATAAAATCATTCCTACTCATTCTTTACCCTGCGTGATCAAAGGTTTCCAAGAAGCAGGGACTTGACTGCTCTAAGTCTTTTGCAAAAAGGTCTCCTGGTGGTTCCCTTACAGTTAGCTTAGCGACTCCTGGATGGAGGCGTGACACTTGGACTGGGGAGGTGGCATAATCTGTTGCGAATCGCAGCAGGTTCTGAGGAGCTGGAGAACCCACGTGTGCAGGGGCTGAAGAACTTTTCCACCTCCTCTCCCAGGTGAAATGCCTCATTTTAAAATAGGGAGCTGGCTGGGGCCAAGGGCAGGGTGGAGCGTGGGCGGTAAAAAAGAAATGGCAGAAGAGAAGGTTTCAAGCCCTTCACAGGTATCCATCTACCTGTGCTTATTTTCCCTGTATTCTTGCCTCCTCTGGTCAACTTTATTATTTTTTTTTCCTTTTGTAAGAGGACTTAAGCAACCGGGATGCTGAGCATCTCATAGGCTCAGGCTGGAACAAAGGAAATCGAGTTCCTAATACTGTATCTCTCCGGTTGGAGGGATCACGTGTTCTGCTTTCGCTGGAATGCACTCTTCTCGCCCACGCTATAAAATCTCTATTGTGCTTCGAAATTTACCCAGGTTAAAATATGCTCACATAAAATTGCTTTTCATCCGCCAGGAGTGCAACATTTCAACACATACAGGTACACATACATTTACCTGCCGACCCATTAACCAATGCAGGTAAATTCGATGGGTCGAAAGTGTAGTGGAAAAGTAACAGAAAAGAACAGGCGGAGGACCCCTGTGTCTCACCGATTCCCAGCCCCACCCCTCCGCTTTTTGTAATTTCTTTTGAAGGAGAACTTCGAAAGGAACGTGGGAGACTCAGAAGGTTGCTTTTTGAAGCAATTCCCGGGAGTTGTGACAGTGACCCCTTCCCTTCTCCGCCTCGCGCTGCGCGCTCTCCCCCAACCTGCTTGCTTTGTGACTTGGTGGAGAAGAGAAAGAGAGGGAGGAATGGGAGGAGAGGGCGGAGGCGGGTCCTTTATTCGGCTCTGATGGCCGAGAAGTGTAATGAGGCAATTTTGCAACCATCTCCGTTATTATGAAGTCACACTATTTTAAAAGGCAATCTGCACACCCCTCCCTCCCTCGCCCCGGTTCTTGACTCTGCAAACAGTTAAGACTAGAGACCTCTGGTAACCAATCTAATTTCTGTAAGCCAAGGTGCCATCATTACCCTAACGCTAATGTGCTTCCCTCCCTCTTTCCACGTAGGATCCGAAACACGTCCTGCATCCTTAATGACTCGGAGAAGAGGACGCGAGATGCTGAGGGGGGCCCAGCGCTGGACTGGGAATAGTGCAGGTTCACCAGCTTCTCGTGCCACACAAAGGAGATGTGCTGGCAGGAGTTGTGTGGGTTAGGGGGAGGGCGGCATCGTTCTCCCTGACTCCCGGGGAAAGCTTTCACTCCACCGCTCCCCCACTTCTTTCCGTCCTCCAGTCTCTCACGCTCCTTCGTCCCCTCCATCCCCCCAAACCCCACCCTATCCCTTCAATCCCCAATGATATAAAAATCTTTTTATTGAATTTTTTTTTAAATAGACATCGAGACAGTAATGCAACACCTTCCAAGATAAAGAGACAAGTGCGACCTGCCACAAGTGTGTGTGTGTGTGTGTGTGTGTGTGTGTGTGTGTGTGTGTGTGTCACGATCAAACAAGCGCTTCATCCCCAAGACATCTCCGGGAAAAAGCTGACAGGAGATACCCAAGATAATAAGAGGAACTAAACCTAATCTCAGCCGGACCAATGGTCCCAGCTCCAGCGCCCAACACTCGCTCTCTACCTTTCCTTTTCGCAGTATGTAACCCTTTAGGGTCTCTCATCAGCCCCGGCCACTCGGTGCGCCCAAGCACCCGCCCAACTAGCACCCAAATGCCCCGCAACCTACCACATCGCCACCTCCGTGGGCCACTGCAAGAGCAGCTCCCAGCGAGCGCCGAAGCCTCCAACCCTCCTGCCCCCGCCCCCGGCCGGCCGCTCGGGTCCCACACCTCGCGTGCCCACGGTCGCAGGCGGCGAGGCCCCCAACAGCCCTTTCCGCCCGGAGCAAGAGTGCCCTACTCACATCGCCGGCGGGAGAAACTGCCCATGGGGTTTTGGAGATCGTGAGCCGTGCAGCTGCCAAGGGTTATTCCTTAAAGTGTTCAGGGGTCCGCAGTGGAGTGGGCGCGAGGGTCCTTGGAGGAGGAGGAGGGAAGGACTAGGAGGTAGGAAGAACAGGAGGAAGAGGGGAATCCAGGCAGGTGCCACGTTAGACCATGATGTCGGTGCCCTTCAGGTGGACGGCCGGAGAGGTTCCCGCGGGAAGCGGCCGAGGGGAAGCCCGAAGCGCCGGCGGGGGAGGCACGAGCGCGTCCACTCCCCAGCCTCCGCCTGCCCTGCGCGCCGCGCTAGCGACCGCAGCAGCAGCAGCGGCGGCGGTGGCGGAGGCGCAGCTCCCTCCCCGCCCCCAGAAGGCTCCACAGACAATAAATCCTGGGCGGAGAAGAGATGAGCAGGAAAGGCGAATCGTGCACCTAACTCCGTTAACACCCCCTGCCCGCAGCCGCGCCTCTGCGGGGCAAGGATCCCCAGGGGCCGGAGCGCAGAGGGCGGTTCGGAGGGGCAGAGCGCTCCCTTGGATGCAGGCGGCGGCGGTGGCGGTGGTCCGAGTGGGAGGCTGCAGGTTCCGCCGACGAGAACCTGCTGCCGGGGGCTGGATGTCCGTGGCTTCAAGCCTGGGGTTCGCCCGGAGTGGGGTCTTCCTCGGTGCAGTGGCTCGGCGCACAGGTGCCAAGATTGGCAGTCGAAGAGGCGCTGCTCATGGCTCTTGGCTGTGTCTCCCCGCTCTCCCCGCCCCCTCTCTTTTTCCCCACCCCCTTTTCCGACGACACCAGCTGCAGTTGCTTCAAAGTGTGAAAAATGTCAAGGAGATTTTCCAATGATAGGAGGGGGTGACCATGTTCACAGTCCTCCGTCCCCTTATGAGATCCTCGCCTGCCCCTCTGACCTCTACTAGGGCTCTCCCAAATTGTGAGAAGAAAAATCCCAGTCCGGCGGAGAATGGAAATGCTAGCCTTCTGGCTCCGTCACCACAGGCTGCTTTTGGAGAACAGGACGACAAGCCGAGCTCTCTGGGTTTTTCTTGCCGCCCGCGGTGCGCAAGGCAGGTGGCACGAGGCACCGCGCCGGGCAGCTCACGGCCGCGGGCTCCTGCTGCTCGCAGACCAGCCCAGGGCGCTCGGGCAGCTCGGCGCGTCGTCCTGCAGCGCGGCCGCCCGCGCGGCAGAAGCAGCTCCCGGCCTGCGCTCCCCTGCACCCGCACCAGCTCGGTGACGCTGCGCTCGTGGCTCCGCAGGCTGCTGCTCCTGCTATCTCAGCAAAGAGGCGGCCCGGAGCGCCTCCTCGGGGTTTCCTCCCCCGCCCGCCTTCCCTGCTGCAGGTTGTTGGCTGCCAAGGAGAAAAATCTCTGCTTGTGGGGTCCCGGTTCACATCAGTCAGGGCAGCAACCCTTGTGCCTGCTTTCAGGTCCCATTCTTCTCACTTGGGGGGCCCTGGGGATGCGCATAAAGAGAAGGGGTTTCCCAACTTGCCTTATCTATTCCCAGCCCCTCCTCCTGTCATGAACACACACTCCCCACCACACGTACACTCATATACTCCCTCACATAAAGGCACACATAGACACTTTCTTCTCACACACTTCTCCTTAAGCTCTCATAAGCAGCAACATGTTAAAAAACATACTGATGAGGCTACTCCCATATTTAGACTTTTATTCTCTAAACACATCGAATGAATTCCCTCTTTAAAAATGAATTTCTTATCTTGGAATCATTCTTTTGTGAAACATAAACTATAGGTTTTTTTGTTTCCTCCTTACAGGAGAGAAAGAATCTTCCCTTTAGTTCTCCAATCTCAGCACATAGCATTCAAATGCCACTCTGGGATGTATTGTAAACTCAGAGTTTACTAAAAACAAAACACACTTGATTGTATTCCAAGATTTGGAATACTAAAGTCTCCAAGGTCAAAATCATCTTTTCTGGCTGCTACGGATTGTCTAGGAAGAGACTTTAAAGACTGACACCTAATTCGCAGAGTACTGAAGAGAAAGATTATTGCCCACTTTATCTGGGTCAAGAAGGTGGGCTGACTTTTAAGGACAACATCCCAGTATTTCATATATGGGTGCATACTTTCATTTGCATGTAGAAATGAAAAGGAGTGAAAGTATCTTTTGAAAAGCCAGATCATTTTTTTTTAAAGTGTTACAAAACACCAAAGAGAAAGTGTTCTGAAAATGACGAGGAAGTGAAAAAAAAATTGTTAAAAGAATTTTTTCAATCGACCTCTGTCGAGCTCTATTTTTTCGCCTATAGTTTTGTCCTTGTGAACATTTTGCCGCATCTCAATGTCTCAGCTGGGTGGAGTGATGTGAAAAATTTTAGTTGCAGATTAAAAATCTATTAAAGAAAAACCTGACACAACAGTTATACAATTATAACAATGCTGTTATAGGTTTCCAGTTGTCATGAATACAATTTACACAGTATTTTCACACATGTTCTTTCATTTAGTCTTTTCCTAAATCTATGTGGGGGGACAAACTTATCCATACTTACAGGACGGGTACAAAGGCTTATCTCAGAAAGGTACACAGTTTCCCTGAATTTGAACCCAGAATTTCTTATTTTAACTCTAGGATTCCTTGTCTTATATCAAAATAATTGACAAAAATTCTGTTTAAAATCATAGCCAATTACGAGTAACTGCAGATCCTTACAAACAAGCAGCATACCTACCAATGAATTCACTTCCTGTGTGTTAAATGAAACTATTTTCTTAAGTGAAAAGAAACTTATTTCTAAAAGGGAAAAGAATATTTGTTGGAACCCAAATTAAAAACTGATGGTGCTGCTATAATAAATTTCAAACTACATGTCCTCTTTTCTCCTTTATCTTGTCCTAGAATCTTGATTTGGGCTCATAAAGATCCAAATGGATAGGAGATTTTCAATATGCTCAAATACGATGCAGTGGCTGTGGGTTTTAACAAACACAATTTTAACATAAAGAATAGGAAAAGAGAAAGAAAGTCTTTAGAATAGATTTTGAATACAATGGACCATTTTTTCTCCTAAGATTTAGGAATCTTGAACAAAATTTGGCCACCTTCACTATTTAAACAATGAGACATACTGAAGAGATTTCAGTGATTTCATAGAATTATGGAACTATTGAAATGCAAATGTAGATGCTGTCTTTAAACCCCAAGTTACTCTGTCATCAACCCTCTGGAAATGAAGATGACTGTCTGAAAATTAGAGAGAGATTAATGTTAAATATCCTTTGGCTGTTGTGTAAGCAAAGGTCCAACACCAAAAACAATCACAATTTTAAAAATTTGATCAAGACAGTTTAGGTCATTAAATATGAAATGTCTGATTTTGAATCAGAAGTGTAGTTTATTATATCTCAAACAAGAAGCAGTACAGTCAAAGTATGTGCCTAAACTATCCACACAGTTTTGCCATCTTAATGGTAGCTTGTTTATGCCAGCAGCAAAGAAGCCTGGAGAGCAAGTGGTCACGAAATCTCCAAAGGCATGTCCACAGCTTGTTGAGAATTGAATATTTTTCCTAGCAAGAAGTGGTCTAATGCCTAGAAAAAGTGGTAATCAGTTGGTGCAAGGTTTGGTGAATACGGTGGATGACAGAGTTTCCAAGTCCAGCCTCTGTAGTTTGAGCAGCATTATTTGTGCGACATGTGGTCACGCATTGCCTTGTAAGAGGATTGGCCTATTTCAATTAACCAATCTCGGCTGCTTAATCGCAAGCATCCTCTTCATTTCATCCAACTGGTTGCAGTAGACATCTACTGTAAACAATTGGCTAGGTTTCATGAAGCTGTAGAGGATAATACCGACGCTGGACCTCCAAACAGACACCATTAGCTTTTTTTTGATGAATATTTGGTTTAGGACTATGGTTTTTGCACTTAGTCTTTATCCAACCATTGTGCCGAGCACTTGTGATTTCAGAAAGATTCCATTTTTCATCACACTAATGATATGGTGTAGAAATGGTTCACTTTTATGTCGTGACAGCAAAGAAAGGCAAGCTTCAAGGTGATTTCTCTTCTGATACTCCTTTAATTCACGCAGAACCTATCTATCCAGCTGCTTTACCTTGACAATTTGTTTCAAGTGGTCCAATATTGTTGGAATAGTAATATCAAACCTTGTGGCTAATTCACACATAGGTCGACATGGATTCACTTCCACTATAGCTTTCAGCTCATCATTATCCATCTTGGTCCTAAGTTGCCCACATGTCTCATTTTTAAGACTAAAATCACCAGAACAGAACTTCTAAAACCACAGATGTACTGTACATTCATTAGCCACATCCTTCCCAAACACTTCATTGATATTTTGAGCTGTCTGTGCTGCACTGGTATTACAACGAAACTCATATTCAAAAGTAACACTAATTTTTGATTTATTCATGGTTTCACAAAAATTTGAAAGATAATCACAAGACAAAACATATGTTTGAAAGACTGAAAATGTACCTTCACAATAAAAATAAAACAAGAAGTGTCAAAGTGAAATGTCAGAGATATCAACTGTGAAACTTAGTATTTAAGGAAATCGGGCATTTCATACTTAATAGTCTAAAACAGATTAGCTGTTCAGATTACATCTATAAATGGGTAGACATCAAGGCTATAAAATCATGTAAGTTGTTAATCAATTCCTTTGGCTTATACTACTAAATCTTTGAAATGATAATTTGTTCTTAGGATATAAGCAGGACTAACCTTATTTGAAAATAAAAGACATATGATGATATTAAATAATAAAGTGCCAAACATCTTCCTAATATTTCTCTTTGGATGCCTGAATTGCCACTCTTGTCTTAAAAGATACCCTCTTTGGCAATTCCTGATTAAAATAAAACTTACGGAGAGGATAACACTTTCAGCTTTATGAGTTGTTAGTATCTTAACAGGATTGGCTTAATTAGATATCAGTAATTTGGGAAACAGAAAACATTATTAAATTTTGATATACTAAGATACAGATATGAAAAGCTCAGAACTAGTAGAGCTTAGTAGGACAAAATCAGTATCAGTGGGATTCCATAAAGATAGAGAATGCTGCTTTGTTGTAATTAGCTTTGGAAGAACAGCAAAGAAGTTCTGACTGGGAAGTAGGAATAGGTCATTAAGATTTTTCTTCATATGAATTTGTTAGATGACCATTACTGTGAAATTTACCACTCAGATTAACTATCTGTTCTACCTAAAAAGTATGTTTCTTTATTGTGGATTTTAATTTATTTGGATAATTAGTTTTTAAATTTTTTGACATTAATTTGAATATTTAAATATTTTTTTAAGTACAATGAACACTAATGCA